>NW_007726605.1:595013-597095 GCF_000696425.1 Galeopterus variegatus
TTTTTTTTTTTTTTGTATTTTAAGTGCCTTTCTGATAAATAACATTTGGTTGGATTTTTATAGTGAGTATTTTTGTCATTTAGTGAGGTATTTAATTTATTTATATTTAATTAGTTTCTGAACATTGCATTTATTTCTTCCATTTTATGTTTGCCACTCACAGACCCTTTCAGTACCTGTGTAAATTGATTTACTGAAGTGTTTGTCTATTTAGGTCTGCTTGGGGTGCTCTGTTTCCTTAACTTTTCTCATAGTGTGTGTGTGCGCACAGCATTTCTCTTACTTTTTGCCCACTCTCTTCTAGCTGGCTTTAAGGGTTCTTTTCCCTTTACTTATCTGTTGCATATTGGTACATGTTAGCATTTTGTCCTATGTCCATATCTTCTTACTCTGTAGTCTGACTCTGGACACTTTGATCTACCACTTGGTTTTAAGATAAATGTATATTCTGACATTGAACTCTGGGACTATATATTCAAATTCTAGTTGAATGTTACCATCTGGATGCTCCATATACACTTCAAATTTAATATATCAATGGATGGACTATTTGTATTTGCTTCCATTAACTCCAGTTTTTTTCTCCATTGTTCCTCAATGGAGAAACTTAGGTGCTGTCCTTGATTTCTCATTTTTGTTCATTTTGATGGTATGGCTTATATTCGTCTTGAATCGATCTATTTCTCTGCATTCTTACTTCTACTATCCTAGTTCAAACCACCTTAAACTTCAGTCTCAATTATTATCATAGAGTCTAACACATCCCTTCCTTGTTGGCTCATCTTCTGTATTATAGCTACAATTATCTTCCTAAAATAATAATATAATCATGTCACTCCTTAGCTTAAAATCATTGGACGGTTCCCAATTCCCCACAAAATAAAAACAAAATTCTTTTAACACAGCTTAAATATTTCTTTCTCCTTTGGACCATGCCTACTTCTTTAGCCTTATCCCTGACCACTTCCCTCCCCATCTGTATGCTCCAGCAATACTATTTTACTTTCATTAAAAAAGATGACTCAGTGATGATGTCACTGTCTCTGCTAAGCCTTTCCTGACCACCCAAGTCTGAATTAGGTGTTAGATTTCTCCACAGAACACTGGATACGTTCCTTTTTTGTGGCATTTATCACATTAGATTTTAATTCACTAATCATTTGAACGAATCCCCATACATGATTTGTACGAAGGAGTGCATGTTGTCTCTCATGCTCCCTCTTGTATTCCCAGCACATTGCATTGAGAAAGCACAGCACACATCATGGTGAATGAATGAATGAACTTGTTTTGAGAAATTTGTATGAGAATACATGGGGATGGGAGAATTTAATGGAACAATAAATAGCATGCATTTAACACACACTACTGTGCTAAATGTTTTAAAATGTATTACAATTTTTCAGTCTTTAAAAATTAAAAACAGATATGGTCAAACTAATGTTCAAAAAGTAACTTGCTTATGGTCACATAGATAGCAACTGACAGAACTACGATTCAAATTCTAAAAGTTGTTGTTTCTTCCACTGTGAAATATGTATTCATTCCTGCCACAAGCTTGGGAAATGATTAAGGGGAAAAAGTAAGAGACATCATGAATTTGTCTGGTAGGAATTCATTAGAGGCTCTTGAAACATCTCATAATGGTGAGTCTGTGATGGGTACTTGGTATCTTAACATACTGCAAGCTTCCCTATTGCTGTTATTCCAGATCCCATGTCAACAACATGAGACTTGTTTTCATTATTTCATCAGCTATGGTGCTATCATCCAGCATGCTGAACTCAGTTCAGAGATATTTATGAATTTATTATGGAAGGCCATCTGTCTAAGAATGTATGAATAAATGCAATGACATGTAGAGAAAATAAGAGAAAAGAATTGAAATTATTGATCACCTTCCTGAAGAAACTGAATCAGAATTTTATGGTGCCAAAGAGGAGAGGTTCCTGCTAGTTGCAAATCTTCTTTGACTAAAATAATGAAAGTTCATTCCCATAACATACTTACTATATATCAGACACTGTTCTGTGTGCTTTACATTTATTCACTCAATTATAGCAACTAATCAGCAGTGATTTA
>NW_007726605.1:597679-598883 GCF_000696425.1 Galeopterus variegatus
CACTGTTCTGTGTGCTTTACATTTATTCACTCAATTATAGCAACTAATCAGCAGTGATTTATTCTCTTCTTCAGTTTTATTTAGGAATTTGAGATGCAGAAAGGTTAAATAAATTACCCAGGTCACATAAATAGTAGATATGTGAATTGAGATTTAAGCACAAGAAGTCAGAGTCTATAATTATATGCATGATGTAGGGATTTAGAATGATGTTTTGAGTAAATTTTCCTATGCTACTTTGAATATAAATTTTATTTTTTAGTTACTCTTGCTATTACTTGTAGCTCATTAAACTCCTATTCTCACCTCAGCTAGAGATCCTTGTATATACTTGCTCGTAACTAGGAACAGCATATTGCATACTGTGTTGCAATTCTATTGGATGACAGCAAGATCAAATTTCTAAGTAAAGAAGATTTAATTTCTAAGCCTCTCTGCTTAGTTTTGTGCCCTATATATTTTTATGTTTATAGTTTCATGACCATTGGCCAAAATTGCCTTAACTAATGGTCCTCTCAGTTTGACTAAACTTTAAGTAGGCTTCTTCCTGATTCTTGTCCTGACCTCCCTTTTCTTAGAACATTTACTTCAGAGACCTTGTAATTGTAAATACTTTCTCTAACCCTTGAAGACGTAAATCATTTTAGAAGCCTCTTGCCAGTTTTACATCCCAGAAAAATATTTCTTAAGGATCTAGGAAATGTCTGATATTTCATCAAAGAAGATAATACTATCTCCCAGTCTCTGTGGGAGAGTAGGGGCCTAACTGATGGGCTTCTTGATCAGAATTATAAAATTATCAATTGTTAAGAGAAGTCTACTTTTTCTTTGGGTAAAGCCAATAAGCAAACACAGATGGCCTATGAACTCCCTCTCACCCAGCCTTTAAAAACTCTCCTTTGTTTCAGTAGAGTTCAGACTTAGTTCTGGCCTCTCCCACCTATCGCAGTATCCTTGAATAAGTTCTTCCTTGCCCATTTATTTATTTTTTTTTCCAGTGAAATTTTTTTTTCTTTCCTTTTTTGTCTTTTTTACTGACCGGTAACGGGATCGCAACCCTCAGTGTCTCACCCGTACTGGGGACCAGCAACGGGATCGCAACCCTCGGTGTTGCACCCGCACCATGCTCAACCAGTGAGCGGCAACCGGTCTCCACATGGGATCCGAACCCTCGGCGGGAGCGCCGCCACACTCCCAAGCAGCA
>NW_007726605.1:598918-600117 GCF_000696425.1 Galeopterus variegatus
TTTCCTAAGTCTTCATTCTTCACAAACATTCGAAATTGCAAGACTTTGATGAAGAAGATCAAGGTTATTATCTTTACATTTTTTGAAAGAAGAAACTGAGCCTCAAAACACTCTTTGGTTAGCTCTTGTTTAAGATCAAATTTAAAAAACTTGTTCAAGAAGAAAGTAAATTTCCCCCACTTTTAGTTGTGGGCTTAACATACTATAGATCTTTAAAATAGTTGAGAAGGTAAAGATCAGAAAATATGTATGTATGGAACCACATTATTGGATGGTAGCTGGGGAGTTTTAACCATAAGGAAAGCATAAACCAACAGACGTCATGAAACAAACATTGAAAAGAGAAAATCTGGATTCAAAGGATGAATATTACTTAATTTAGTCATATATGTCTTTAGATAATAACACCTAATTTGCTCACCCAGAGAGAAGAAATAACATGAGGATGAGATAGATATCTGGAGGAAATATTGTTGTCCATTTAAATATTTTTGATGTACCCCAAAGAGAGAGTTGTTAGCTATTCTGACTGCTACTTTTGTTTTAGGGGAAATTTCTTCAGTGGTTTCCATTGAAGATTGACTGGAAATAACTTTTTTTTCATTTTTTTAACCTTTGGAAGTTTTCAATTATACATGCTTAACTGACAGTTTCATAGGGATCTGTGTTTTTTTCTCTTCCTTCAAAAATCAAAAGGGCAGTATGCTCAAGTAGGATGCATTTTATTTTTTCCTCCAATGTTAAAAAAAAAACAAAACACCAACACGATATTTGCATATTTCCAAATTGCTCTGTGTGCTCTCTGAAGCAGTGTTAAGCAAATCAGCATGTTTATCTAAGGAGAAAATGATATCCTAAAATACTTTGAGAAACCCAACTTGTTAAATAGCTTCTAGTGTTCCTTTACTTCTCTCTATATAAAAAAACCCCACAGAACACAAAGACCATAAATCAATTAATCAAGTTAATGGCTTCCTGTAGGATACTCAAGCAGATTTCAAAGTGTATTTAACTATAAAAATTAAAAATTTAATACTCTGGGAAGAAAACATACATCATTTGAGCATAATACAAACTAAATTTGGGACCAAAAAAAACAAAACAAACAAACAAACAAAAAACCAGGGAGTTCAAACCACCAGATTTTATATAACGTATTTTTTTCATGTGTCTGATCCCTGGGGATAAATATTAAACTT
>NW_007726605.1:600607-602854 GCF_000696425.1 Galeopterus variegatus
CAAAAAAAACAAAACAAACAAACAAACAAAAAACCAGGGAGTTCAAACCACCAGATTTTATATAACGTATTTTTTTCATGTGTCTGATCCCTGGGGATAAATATTAAACTTTCACTGTTTTTCCATAACACTCATCAATTCTAAAAGGAGACAGTATTTGGCTTTATTTTTTTAAGCCCAGGAATATATATATTTTTTCAGGTTACATTTGTCGAAACTATGGGAAATCTAGCCTACAATGCAATACCATGAGGTGGCTACTTTTAATCAGTCATTTTGGTTCCTGTTTCTGAAATTGCTAACTTTGAACAGAGAACATAATGAGGGTATGCGATCTCTTCCATTAAATTTAATACTATACCATATGGTTTTGAAGCATTAATTCAAAGTAGGCATTTCATATGGAAAAATAAACTTTTTGAGATAAATCCTTCCAATCCTACAGGCATTTTGGACGTGGGCGCTTACTAGAGCTTCTACCTGCAAATGGTGCTCTGGAGTGATTCTCTGCCAGAGACGCCCCGTGCCTGGAGGTTAGATCAAAAGCGTCAACATCAACAGATTTCTCTTCAGGCTTACTCTGTCTGGCAGTTTAGATCAGAAATATCTACCAGCTGTTCCATTTCCTACCTTTCTTGGTTTTGGTAAGGTGACAAATACAACAGATTTATCAACATTTTTTTCTATAGCTAAAATGTCAGAGTCAGCTTTCCAAATATGACAAAAAAACCCTCTAGCTTTTAAAAAGCATCAGGACTTCAAGTACATTACACTTGATTTTTTTAAATAATGAAAAACCCCACAAAATTAAACAGAAATATAAACTACTTTTCCTTTTGGAAGAATACAAGAGGAGAAAAAAAGCCACATTATAGTGTTTCTTATTAAAATGCAGAACCATATAAATATCTCCAGAAAAAGGAAAAAGAAACAAAAAGAAAACACAGCTCATGACTACTTTGTAGATAAAATATAACTTGACAGAGGAAGGGTCAGAGGAAAAATAAAAAGAAAAGGCACTTACTGACTGCTTTAAAATATACTTCCTCTATACTCTTAGTCATTTTCCTTCAATTTTTGTGGTCTTTTGCTGCCTATTTTAAAAATAAAAATAATACTTGCCCTTCCTATCTGAAAGAATTCAAAGTTGGAATGAAAAATCTTCATATATTTTGAAGGATTATGTAGATGTAAAGATTACTACTTTTTGAACCCATTGATTCTGGAATTTTTAAGATAATCATTAAGGTATTCAATATGTTTTTCACTCTTTCACATATTTAACATTGATTTTGCAGTTGAGTTGGGTCTAAGAGGATCTTGACTGGGAATTCTCAGGAGGTTCTACATGGTTCTTGCTCATTATAATGGGTCTATAGTTACAATGCCCGACTCTCCCAGTCTTTCTCCTTCTACTTGATTTCATTGCAACAGTGGCAATATGCCAGACACTAAGGGACATTCTGTCTTTCTAACCAAAAATGCAATGGAGAGATCTGAATTAGCGTCCACCTGGGCATCAGAACCAAGAGATGGAGATGGGGGGAAGGGAGGGAGATAGTGAAATCTTTATGTTGGATTGTACAGTGGGTTTTGCCTCTTCTTACCAGGGGAAAGCAGACCTTTGCAGGTGACTAGCACAGAGGCTTGAGAGCAGCCATTTGTTTGGATAGCTGCATGTGTTTTCTAGCCATTATCTGTTATCAGAATGTGCCTGAATGAGATCTGGAAATTTGTGAACAAGTTTTCATTTAGAAGGCAGGCCTAGGCTGAATTCCCATTCCTCTAAACCTGCAGCTGGGCACTTTCCTTGTGGGGCTGGTGTTTTGGTGGTGGGGGTGGATGGTAGTTTGTAGTTTCTCTGGCACATTGAAAAAAAACTCTCAGGGAAATGCCAGGAGGTCTAGGAACTGTATCAGAAATGTAGACAGGCCTAAAGTGTCAGGCAAGTTATTATTATTGCTACCAGTCTCCATGACCGCCCTGGTGGTTCTATCCCTTCACCTTTGTTCTCATGTCGATCAGACAGCACAAACCTTCAAACAAAAAAGATAAAGCCAGTATGTGTCTCAAAGAGGACAGTGGCTCAAGGGGGCAGTCCTAGGAGGGGAGTGGTTGGAACATTTAGCTGAAGGTTGGATCACTCAGACTCCCAGTCTGTATTATTCCTAGCCTGAATCATACCAACAATCGTGCATTATGGTGAGAGTGGCCAGGTGCAGGTGGCCTCATTTCCTTGAGGGGACT
>NW_007726605.1:604077-605263 GCF_000696425.1 Galeopterus variegatus
CCTGATATATTTACATGGAAGAGAAAATGATATCTTTTTCATTGTGCTCATCTGAGCACGAGGTGAAACAATGTGAATAAAGAATTAAAGAACGTGCTTAATAATTGGCAGTTTTCTTCCAGCCTCTTCAGAGTTGGAATCTGCCTTTCACTTTTAAGTACTGCCACAAACTATGTGACCTCAATAAAAGTACTTAACCTCTCTGGGCCTCAACTTCTTTGAATGTAAAATGAGAACCTTGAACTGATTGATTCTAAGGTCTCTCCAAGGACATTTTTCGCTAAAATATGAAACATCAGGGTAGATTTCTGAAAACATTACCTTTGCTTTTGTTCCCTTATAGCCAGCTGCTATCGTAGGCTTGGCTGGGCGAGACATAATTACTTTTTCCCTATGGAGTCAAGAAACAAACTAAATGGCAGTGTCCTTGAATAATTTATTTGACTCCTAGAATTAGTACATTATCATTGTTGCTATGGAAGAAGTAATTTACATTTTGAAAGGGTATTTTACTTCCTTTATCTCTGAATGTATTTTAATCCTTTTACTACTGAGAAGATGTGACTCCATTATTTTATGTCAGGACTTCTCATATCCTCTTATGTGGGTGGGGTCAGTTATTATCTGCAATGTCTGATGAGGTTAATGCACTTGGACTTAAGTGCCCCCCCTTTCAGTTAATGAATTTGAAGCAGAGTCTCAGGAGTGTGCTTACCAAGTAGTACCTTATCAGCCCCTAAGTATTCGTTTGCTTTCTGTTAGCATGATCTGTAGAATAAAAGTTCATGTATACAAAAAGTTTAATGAAGAGTAGATGCCAGATTTGGGACTGTGTAGTACTGTGGAAGGAATATGTCTTCTGTGGTCAGACATAGATTCAAATTCAGACTTCATTCCTTATTAGCGCATGACCCTGGCTAGTCACTATACTCATCTGAATTTCAGTTTCTTTCCCTATAAAATAAGAATACCATTGACCTTTAAGTTGATTGTGATATTAAATGGTAAATTATTTATCAAAGTACCATTTAAATATTCCTCAATACCAATGTAATGCATTGTTTTGATTAGTAAGATTACTTGAGGATTGGTTAAAAGATTTGCTCCAAATCACACTTGTAGATGATAGAGCCGGATTTTGAATCCGTGTTTATTTGACTTGAAAGCCTGTATTCTTTCCATTATA
>NW_007726605.1:606182-642179 GCF_000696425.1 Galeopterus variegatus
CTTTCTTGACTTTTCTCTAGTCTGCAATTATTTATTTCCATTTGGCATCCTCTTCTATCTTTTGCTATGATTCTACCCTGGACACATATGCAGTGACATATGCCATCTGAAACTTGATGGGCATTTTAACCTTTTTAAGCTCTTTATCATATTTTATCCCTCTACTGCTGCTTCTAGCCTGAGTGGTATCTTTTTTGCAGCTCCCAGTCACTGTCCCCTTTTCCATCTTACTTCTCAGGGCCGTTTATCTCACACACTCATCCTGCCCCAGTCTTTGCTCGGGTTCACTGAGGTCTAATACCTCTCAAGTCATTCGTTTTGCTCTCATTTCATTGAGCTTCTTAAGAAGATCAGCTCGTCTCTGTGATTTAATATCTAATTCTTAATTTTATACCTAAAAGATAATACTTAAAATCATTCTTACCTTCTCTGCTCTGTGTTTGAAAGGCATTTGATCCTATCACAGTGACATTGATTTGCATTTTGAATTTGTTGCCATTTAAAATAAATTAAAATTTTGTCTTAGCTTATAATCAGATTACAGTAGCAGCACAAATCCACCTGACTTAAAAAAGTCTGGAGACAGCCATTTGCTTGAATAATAGGTCAACTCAAATAATATCACTTTGAATGTATATTGTAGGGCTGGTATGGATATTTCTGTGATAATAACACTGCCCCTAAAAATTAAAGGATTTGACCATGAGAAAAATTCCTTTTATAGGAACATTAAGTTATAGGGAGCATGTAGCTTTAAAAAAAAAAAAAACAACAACCTGATGGTGAGAAATAGGTTGCATTTACTTTGAGTGAGCTGCTCAGAAAACAGGATAGATGGTACTTAAAGGATTTGACCATGAGAAAAATTCCTTTTATAGGAACATTAAGTTATAGGGAGCATGTGGCTTTAAAAAAAAAAACAAAACAACCTGATGGTGAGAAATAGGTTGCATTTACTTTGAGTGAGCTGCTCAGAAAACAGGATGGATGGTAGAGTGACTCTAATGGAAGTGAAGGGCCGAGTATCAGGGTGCCCTGTCCTCACTCCCACAGGCTTGCGTTTTTTGCAGCTGTTCAGTTAATCAGTACCACGATACGGGACATTCAAAAATCTGATAAAATCCTGTTAAAGTCACAGAAATAAACCTGATTGAATTGCCATGTGAAAGTTAAATTTCTTTACTAGGCATGAGACCAGATATAAAATGCATTCAGGTTAGGGCTATTGAGAATGAGGTGATAGACCTAAATATACAAGAGTACTTCAAAAAGTTCATGAAAAAATAGAATGGAAAGATAATGCAATTATTTCCATGGACTTTTTGAAATACTCTGGTATTTTGCCTTTCATTTCTATGCATACCTTTATTTAAAAGTGTATTTTAAGAAAAAAAAAGTATATTTGTTAAGGATATTGTGAAACAGAAATATCAAATAAAGATGAGATGATCTTGGTAAGTATGACTTTGGTCAACACAGATTCAGCAGAATAATACTTTTGAAATTTTTAAATGGAAAAATAGTAATATACTGAATTAGACTATAAACTATATTAGTATAAAGACATTGTCCTGCTGTTTTATGTATTGGTCAGCATAAGGTGAAATCCCATCACAAATCAAATGTGAATTCCACATTACAAAACTGGACAACGATGAAATAGACAATACACAAAAAAACGACCAGGATGGAATGGCATTTGGAAATGTGTTACAACTATTTATTTATTCATATGATAAATTTGTCTGGATCCCTGGCAGATACTAGAGATATAGTGATAAATATGACAAACATGGCCCCTCCCTACCTTACAGAAGAAATGAAAAGACAGACAAATGAAAAGCACAATGAGGTGATTGATGTTATGAGAGGGAAAGCAGAGAAAATAGGAGAACATTAAGAAGGAGCTTAATCAAGTTTAGGAATCAGAGGAGATGGTGCGTGGAAGAACCATGGAGTGAAAGCAGAGGCATGAATTATTCTCTGCAGAAGGCTTAGCAGATTGGAGAAAGTGCGGTGCCATGAGGAAATGAAAGTAACTCGGGAAGTTTGGTGAGTAATTTCAAGGAAGAAGTGTGGGAAAGATAAAGCAGGAACAACAGTGGGACCAGACACTGTGAGTTCTATATGCCAGGAATTGGAGCTTGCATTTAATCCTAGGAACAATGAGGCAGGGCACTGCACAACTTCAGTAGATTAGGTGCACTGTAGTTTGTCTAAATAACAACCTTCAGAGTCGTGTAATGCATAGCCCATGCAACTATCTGCATTGATCCCAAATGAGAGGTTCTCTCGTATCTGCAAGCACAAGAGTAGCATAATTGAGTTTGGGTTTATAATTATATACGAACACTCTAGCTACTATGTGGAATAAAGATCATAGGACGTATATATAAATATATGTACACATATACACACACATTCATTTATTCAGTCATAAACACATTTTTATTAGATGCATATTATGCGCCAGGGACTGTTCTACTTATTGTAGGATTCAGCAGTTAGTAAGACAGTCAAGTTCCCCATAATTATGGAGCTTCCATTCTAGTAAGGGGAGACAGAAAAAAAATTATCACTAAGTAAAGAAAAGTTTCAAATGCTGTTATGTTATGTAGAAAAGAAAGCAATACTAGTGTGTAGATTTAAAAGATGCGTAAGAGTTAGCTACATGACTATCTGGAGGCACAGCAAGCACGAAGACCTATGCAGGAATATTCTGTGTTTAAGATGAGTGTATCTGGAGCATAGTATGTGCAAGAGAAAGTGGAACAAGAGGAATTAAAAGAGGTAAGCAGGGGTTCAGTCCCATACGGCTTCATAGGGATGGTTCAAAGAACTGATGTGTAGATATGTACAAAAGAAAACTAATTGAAAACAGAGTAAATATGGTGAAATACGGGGTAGTAATTCAGTTTTAAAGGGAGTTAAAACTAATTCTATGTTGCTGCAGTCAACCAAATTAGGTGTAACGGGTGGTTGTTAAAAGAGAGAAGATTTTGGTTCCACAGACTGTCCAACCATGAACAGAGCTGCCTGTCACTTGAGATATTTATGCAGAACAGTGAAAGGAACTTATGCTCCATGCGAAAGGCAGGAGTAGTTTGCCTGCAGAGTCTCTTTTCACTATAAATGCTATTAGTTCATTTGAGGAAAATAAGGTGCATGAAAATTTCCTAAATTCAATTTGAGAAGCTTTTGTAGACTATAGTTATTGACATAGTTACGGTGTTCAGTAGGAGATAATAATAAGGAGGTTGACTCTTCCTGTTTTTCTGAATCCATGCATTTTTTTTTTTTTAACACTTGAGCTGCAGGCTCTGCCTTATGATTACTTCCAGGTAACATAATTCTATCTTATTATTGGCCAGAGATAGAAAAATATAGCATTTTTCTACAAAAATACTGTTTTAAATAGGATAATAAGGCTTTAGAACAGGAAAAAAAAAATCAAATTTTCCATATTCCTAAACAAAAACACTTAGCATTTTTTTCTTTGCTTTCTTTTCTTTGTTTGAAGCTTAGATATTTTTTATCTGACTTTTCATTTTATTTATTTTATTTTTTATTGTAATGTATTGATTACACATATTTGTGGGGTATACAGTTAATTTTAGTACATGTATATAATGTGTGATGATCAAATCAGGGTAATTAGTATACTAATCATTGCAAAACTTAATTATTTCTTTGTGATGAGGATATTTGATCTCCTCTCTTTTAGCCATTTGATAACATGAAGTAAATTGTTATTAATTGTAGATGCCTAGCTTGACTGTACACCAACAGAACTTATTTTTCCTATCTAGTTCTTTGTGATGAGGATATTTGATCTCCTCTCTTTTAGCCATTTGATAACATGAAGTAAATTATTATTAATTGTAGATGCCTAGCTTGACTGTACACCAACAGAACTTATTTTTCCTATCTAGCTGTTTTTTGTCTATTAATTTTCACTGTCCCCACCTCCCCACTTCCCCTTTCCTGCCTCTACTAACCACAGTTTTGTAAAGCTTATTTATTTTTCGAACAGCTTTTTCAGATTGTACATGTAGCCTTCACATCTGTTAATATGTTCAAGAGAAGGCATCATAATCTTTCTAAGATTACATTTATTGTATAGCTCGTAGTATATTGTTTAGTCAAAGAGTTACGTAGCAGCTATATTTGGGAGTCATTACATGGATTAGTCATAGATCATTATTTTAAGCAGTGGATGCAAAGGGAAAAAAACTAGCTCATTGAACATCTCTTTATGGACATACTTCAATATCTTCACACTGATTTTAAGATAAGGACAATAGTTTTCTTCTTGGCCTGCATAATCTCACCTGCTCTTGACCAAATGGCTTCTCTAGCATCTTCTCACAAAAAATACAGAGAGCATCCATTCTAGATTAGTTGAATGTATTGTTTTCTTAAAACTTATATTCTAATGTATTTCATATATTGGTATGAGTTTTCTAAAATATCAAAGATCTAAAAAACATAAATATCTTTGTCTTTCTGTCTCAGTGCAGCAGATAATGAAGGTGAACACAGGTGGGCTCCCTTTGCTGGGCAATTCTAAAATGGGCACTTACCAATTCTTTAAAATGGTGCTGTGAAAAGTTAAATTATCTTATATAAAATGGTGTTTATATAGGACACTGCAATTTGACGTGACGCAAAAATAATTTCTTTAGAAAGAATAGGCTCCTTAAGAATTTTGTGGACAGAAGAATTTCTTCGGGACTGATGGATTGCTTTTAATCATTTTAGTTTTCCACTTTTGTGACTCCCTCTGCTCCATTTTTCAGAATTCATTTAGTTTTTTACATTAGCCTGTGTTCATTTAGTGCAAGATGAGGATAACATTCTTTTGCCAGATCATCAACTTTTAAGGGATTCTTCTTGACTGATAAAGCAAAGAAGAAGATTGTGTCAATTAGCCAAATAATTGGAGCAAAGACTGAACTTTTCTCTGTGCTTCCCACCCGACCCCCCAACCTGGCTTTATTAAGATAAAATTGACAAATAAAAATTGTATACAGTTCAGTGAACAACCTGATGCTTTGATATATAAACACATTGTTGAAATGATCACCACAACCAAGCTAATTAACATATTGGTGTTTTGAGCTGCACTGCAGTATTACACTAAAAATACATACAATGGACTCATGGCTTTGTTAAAGCACATTTTGTATTTCTTTTTACTGGTTGACAATGGTCAGGAGAACCTCTCCGTACCTAAGTGAAATATCACTGTAAAGTTTACAAAGTCAATCTTGGGCATATAGCTATTAAACCAAGGAGCTCCTGGCTTAAATATTAAAACAAAACCAAATAAAACCCAAAATGCTAAGATGAAACAATACATTTGAACCTAATCCTTTGATAGGCATAATCGATGACTAATTTACACAATTTAAAAATTTACCTTGATTTCTCTACCTCTATCTAGGGCCTTCTTAAAGTAGCATAGATTGGATTCATGTTTTAGCTCTATGTGCTATCAACTATATGCTTTATTTCCTTTTTTGTTGTTTTGAATTTCTTTCATTGCAGATAAAAGAGGGTAGGGGCAACAACTTTTGTGTAATTCACAGCATGATGATATGAATCGATTACGGACAACAACAGTGAATATTTTTTAATTTCCTTGAACAGTTGGGGCTTGGATATAATCTTCACTGTCCCTGAGAAAGAGTTTTCAAATGAATTTTCATCCTTCTAAAGTGAATAAGAGTCTATATTTGCTCATAAAATTCTTTGTAAAAAACTAGCTTTAAAAAATTAAATCTGAAGAAGTTTCTTAGATTCAGATTCCTGTGCTAAAATTATGTTAAAAATAAAAAGTGCCTAAAACAGAGATAATACAATGCAATTGGTCTTTGCATGTCATTAACTTGACATCTATGATGTGCCTTGCTCAATTTCATATTTAATGTGTCCAATGTTTAAGTATGAATAAAAATTAGAAACAATAACAAGTAAGTTACTTTCCAATAAATAGACATGTCCTTACTGATTTAAGAATAGTAATTGGGCGTAGCACATTAACTGAGTGGCCTAGAGCAATTTTATAATAATCTTTTATGAGCTTAGGGAAAAAAATCAACACTTTATTACTTTTAACACACTGAAGTTACTGCTTCTCTTAATTCATTTTAGTGAGCTGTCAATAAATTTTACTCCATTAGATTCTGAATTTAATTAGCTCCAGGATCACAATTTGTGTGATTTCTAACTTGTGTGCTATTTATGATGTCTAGTAAATGTTACCTGTGGCAACATAAATATATTTAATCTATAGCCAGTAGTAGACAATTCTTTTTCATTCTCTGGTTATCACACATTCAAAACTGCTGTTTCTGATTATAGTGTTTTCTGAGCTCTTCTGCTATGTTAAGTGGAAACGGGATCGGCTACATAATTTGTGGTTCCTAATGCAAAATGAAAACATGGGGCCCCCTGTTAAAAAGTTAGGTTTTTTAAGAGGGCTACCGGAGCATTGGGGAAGGCCCTTTTGGTGAAGGCATCCTGTGTGACTTCATGAGTCATACATCCATGTAGTCAGCCCTGTGTGGGAGTATAGTATGTTTTAACCCCAAACAATCTCTAGCCTGTACAAATTATATTCTTGGTAAATATCATGGCTGCATAAAGAGGGGCAACCAGAGGTTGGCCTACTCTTTATAAAGTCTGAAACTTTGAGTTCTTTTTAAATCAAAAATGACTTAGGTTTATGATGTAACCACAACAGTACTTAGAAAAAGATAAATTATCCTTGATAGAGTGTTTGATCTGAAGACCTATATTCCAAGCAAGTAAATTCCAATACCAGGCATTGTTGAGTTTCCGCATCCTATTCTGAATCAAGAGTCTATTCAAGATAATCAAGGTTTTCTTGGAGTTGCAATGTTGAGTGAAATGTTAATTATCTTTCTCGTCTTCATTCTTCTGTCCTTTTATAGTATCAGAATACTGCAATGTGCTGTGCTGAAAAATAACCTGTACATCCTCCTTGACTGATACACTTTCAGTAAAAGTCCTTCAGTATTCCTTTTCTCCCTGTGTGTAACAACTGAGATGGCTGGAGCTTCAGCAGCTATCTGTGAACTATATGTCAACCTTGAGAATGGGAGACATGTACAACTTATGGTGGAACAGATAGACAAGATAATCCTGCTTCTCTGATGCTTTAAATAGATTCTAAACCAGCCCTGGAATGCCTGTATGAATGAACAACCTCCTAATTTATTTAAATCTCTGCAATCTAGTTTATTAGTTGCCTTGTAATTTTGACTGATATAGGAAAGAACATTATCTTTTTCTTCTTTTTTTAAAAATTTGTGTGTTACTGGATCTTACCGTTCATGGTGGTAATAAAATGTTGATTAAAGTGTTTATACAATAACATAAAACAGAGAAAAGTGACTTAAGACAAAATAAAGAAAACTCTACTTCATTTTGTCAGAATAGTTTTTAAAACCAGCCCATTGTTTCTTTGTTTTTTCTATACAGGTGATTGGAGTTTTTATTTTGTTTTGTATTTGTTTTATACTTGGTTGTCTTATTTTCTTGGTTTCTTGTAATCTGTTACAAATTACCTTAGTATTTATTCATTCATCTTAGCAGCAAGCCAAACTATGACACAAAAACAAACAAGATATGACATCTTCCCTTAAATGACTCATTACTTAATGAGAGATTGAATATATAAAATTATAATTTAAAATACAACCTGGTAAGAGTTAATATAGAAGGAAATAATAATTTGGATCTCCAATTCCACTTAGGCAAATGCCTAAGTTCCTGGGAAAATTAGGAAAGCTAGTAAACATCCACTCTGAGAGAAACACCTTGAAGATTCTGGAATCTGGTGCCCCTTAGCCCCACTGCTCGATAGATAAAACTTTGTTCTTTGACTTTTTCCACCTTCATGAAACAAAAGTTCAATCATGTAGATTGAACTACAGATTATTTCCCCCCTATGTAGAATCTGAAGATATGATTTAGATTTAAAAAATTAAGCTGTATTTCGATAGATAAAACTTTGTTCTTTGACTTTTTCCACCTTCATGAAACAAAAGTTCAATCATGAAGATTGAACTACAGATTATTTCCCCCCTAGGTAGCATCTGAAGATATGATTTAGATTTAAAAAATTAAGCTGTATGTTTAAAAAACATGGTAGCATTAGTTTGCTTCAAGAACTGGAGAAGGGTTTATGAATATTAGTAACATACATTTCCTTGGGTAAAACCTGTATATTACACCTGCCAGAAGATGACATTAGCTTTTAAGTCATTGTTTCCTAGGGAGTATTTGGTTACACTATAAATTTCATTCTTACTATTTCTGCCATTTATTCATTTTCAATATTTTAGTGGAGTTGTGTCCAGCTGAGATAATATATTCCTTTCCTAAGAGGATTTTGTAGTAGACTGCTGAAAAGTATAATTTCACATATGTATGATAGAAAGGAAAGAAAAGTTACATTAATAAGAGACTAGATTAGTGCAAGCTTCATAATAGATAGAAAATATAGTCTATCAGTAGATAAAACTTTAACAACTACTACCTTCTTAATTTAAAAAAAAAATAGAAATCAACAATTCCAAAACACTTCTACATGCATATGATATCTAAAAGCAAGTCAAATAATGTGAACTACTCAGATCTTCAAACTCAAAAATCCAATAGACAAACTAAAATAAACAAATCTTAACCTATGCTCTGGACACCTAATGTGTTATAAAAAACATTTTTTTTGTGATTATACACACACATACACACATGCTAGAAAACTTGGAGAACGCAGCAGAACACAAGAAAGAAAATTTTTAAAAATGGCCATTTATCTTTCTATGACCTAGAAATAAAATTCTATGAAGAGTCTGCCATTTTTAATGGATCAATATAAATAAATCCTCATAAATACATCCACATGCAACATTAACATCCAACTGCATATAGCTTAACACTAACAAGTTGAATAACTCAGTTTTTTATGTTTGTTTTTTAATACCTTGGGAGAGTTCTGAGAACGAATGTATACCATGCAATCTGAATCTCTACTCTTTTTCCCCCTTTACTCCCAGCCCCAATAAACCTGCTTATTCTGAGCCTTGAGCCTCATGGTAGTTTGTGCCTTCAGTGGATGGGTATAGGCAAGTGAGGCCTGGATTTTGTTGGGATTACATGAAGAGAACAGGCAACTGTAAGCCTTGAGACTACTGTGGAAGATGGAGTATTCTGGGAAGTTATTAGTTCTCAGAGATTGTAGAAGTTGTGGTGACATGGCCTTGTCTGAATATATCTGGTTTCTATGGGCACAAAGCCAGTGAACAGCTGGGCCAAGGTTTACTAGATCCAAAGTGAAGATAGTTTAGGAAGATCAGAAAGATTTCTTTGGCAGTTTCAGCAGATCCTGGCAAACTGTCATTTTACTCACTAATGGCTCATAAGGGAAGAGATTGTTTTGTTTCCCAGCCCCTGTAAGACTACTGTTACTTGGGAGCGACAACTAGACCTGAGCTCTAAGAGCTCAGCTAGATAAGTTACAACCCATTTGAACTGACCAGCACTCAGAAAGAATGGTTAGTCTGGACAGAATGACATTTATTCATCAAAACATAGCTGCTTCATGAGAGCCACTTGAATAAAATATACTAAAAAATGTACATAAAGAACATAAAGCTTCATACCAAAAATAAAATAAAAAATAGAAAATGAAAATATTGGAATAAAAAATGTGATTTGTCAACTAAACAATTTAATAGGTGATTTGAAAATAAGATACTCACTTGAGAGCTGAATCAATGGCCTGTAAAATTAGGTGTGAAAAATAGCTCAAAGACAAAGGCAAATTACATAGGGGTAGAAATCATGAGACAATGGAAAAAATGACATAGAAGATAGATATTGGTGAACTAACAGATGATTAACAAAGTTTCAGGAAAAAAATGGGAATAAATGTTAGAAACACTAACTAAAGAAATGATAGAAGAAAATTTTCCTGAGGTAAAGATAACTCTGAGGCTCATTGTTTGAATATGTTCCCAGACTTCCAGAACAAACTGAAAAGAAATGGTACAGACTTAGATATAACCTACTAAATTTCTTGCATGCTCAAGGGAAGAAAAAAATTTGAGTTTTCAGGCACATAGAAAAAAATAACTTAGACTGGCATAGGACTTCTCGTCTGCAGCCCTAGAAGGCAGAATACTAAAAGGAATATTTGTGTACTTCTGAACAAAAATGTGTACAATCGAAAATCCTGATAATACAACTTTCCAGGAAAACAACAATTAAAGATTTGTAAGAGTTCAGAAAACACATCATCCATATAAATCCTTTTGAAGAAAATATTCAAGGAAGAGGCTTTGTACCAACTAAAAAACTGTGAACTATGGAACAGGGTGGGTAATTAATCTTTTTCTCCCTCCTCTTTTAATAATTAAGGCTAAATAAATAGCATACACTAAGAATATACAATATCTGTCTCAATATATGTCACAAGGACTCTTGTAACAAAAGGAACATACAAACAGAGATCTTCTAATAAGCACATGCCTAAAAATACTAAACAATCTCACCAAATGTATTCATTGGGGATGGCTTGCAGTTCAGGGAGGAGGGTAAAAAACATTCTGCCTAACATTTTGGGGTGAAACTGGCAAAGGGCAGTAGAGAGAAAAGGTAAAAATAGTCTAAAATTTTATCAAAAGTGGTGAGAAGAAAACAAAAGGCTTAGTGGACAAAACAGTCTGTACTGATGGGAGAAATGGTGGATATTTTATATTCAATAAATAATTGTAAAATATGTGTTTTATTTATGGTCAGGGAGAAATAATTTTAAAATTAGGGGGGAAACTCACACAGAAAAATGGAAAGAATACCAGTAATGCAAATAAATAAATAAATAAATAAATGATTAAAAATAAAAAAAGAAAACAACTATTAAAGAAAAAAAAAAGAAACACAAAGTGAAGACAGGATTAAGTTTAAGTGGATAAAAATATACATCAATGTATAAAATAATTTTTTTTTCCTTTTTTTTTGTCATGACCGGTAACGGGATTGCAACCCTCGGTGTTGCGCCCTTACTGCGACTGGCAATGGGATCACAACCCTCGGTGCCGTGCCCGCACCGTGCTCAGCCAGTGAGCGGACCGGTCTCCATATGGGATCCAAACCCTCGGTGGGAGCGCCACTGCGCTCCCACGTGCCGCACTCTACCGAGTACGCCACTGGGCCGGCCCATAATTTTTATCACTCTTTAAAGTTTTCAAATTTCTGAAATACTTTATCAAGTTTTCCTACAATCTGAAAACTAATACAAATAATTTTAGAATTATTATAGAATCAGAAAATAATGTACCTTAATGGATATTGTAAAAAATATTCTAATGGTTTGCCATTAATATATTAATGTGCACATATCTATCAATGACTGTTATAGATTGATTGAATTGTGTCCCCCAAAGTTCATATATTAGAAAGTTAATTCCCACTGTAGCTGTTGAGGGTTTGGAATCCTATTATGGCAATCCTATTATGGCCACTTGAAGAGATGGTTAAATTGTAGGACCATGCTACAGTGAATGGATTAATAATGGTGGTCAGGGGTGTAGTTCTGAGGGTTTGAAAAGAAGAGCACATGAGAGTCTCTCTCTCTGCTCTTCCATTTTCTAACATGTGAGACCCTTGGGTCACTGTCTTTACCACCATCACCCTCACCAAATGTGTTCCCTGGGCTTTGGACTTCCCAGCCTCAGAAACTAATCAATAAATTTTGTTTTCTTATAAATCACACAGTTCAGGAATTTCTGTTATAAGCAACAGAAATGGACTAATACAATGATTGTATTCTAGAATCTTGGTTTCTGGACTGCAGTTAACCAGAATGACTGGTTTCTAATTAGCAGTGAAAAGATATAAATGATTTGATCCTGGACTACTGAGAAAGTTTCCTATTAATAGTAACAGTATTGTGCTGTTTAATTAAAAAGTAAATAGTGGCTAAATCTTACTAAGGCATATGACAAAAAGAAAAGAAATTTTTACTTGACTTTATTGAAGGTCTATTGGTTTAGCTTTAAAAAGCACAATAGAAAATTATTCTTCATAATAAATGAGAATAAATAAATTTTACTTTTATCTTTTTAGAAAAAATAATGTATCTAAAAATCCAGGAATAGGTCAAATTTGCACCTATTTATAGCTTTAGAGCAGATTCCTGTAAACTTATAAATACTTGGTTGTAAAAACAGGACAGTATGAATTATTCTCGTATGTTGAGCTCAAGTTGTAAACCTTCTAAGATCTATTGGAAAATATTTCTTTGATATTGATGTTAACCTGTATCTTGAAAATGTTAGTAGGAGAATACAACAAACAAACCAACGGATATGTATTGTGAAAGAATTAGAAACTACAAAAGCAAAATTCTCAATTCAGCCATAATATTTTAATTACTAATGTTTTACTCTGAGATAGAGGTCTAGATCTATGGGAATCTAAAGAATCCCCATATGATCATATATTTTGGAATTTGTTTCCTTTCAAGATGACAGCAACACATGATTCAAAAGCCTGGGAAATATAATGATGTTACTTTATGTTGGTTTACCCGTACACTAATTATAGATAATTTTTACATATATAAATTCATTTGACTTTCAAAATAATCTTATTAAGTTAGGTTAAAAACTAGTAGCTCTATTTTACAAGCAAAGAAACTGAGGAGTAGAGGCTTTGTCATTTGCCATTATTACACACACAGTGACAGAATCAGTACCTGGAACCAAGTGTTCAGAACTCCTGTTCATATGTTACCAACATCAACTCGATTCTACCTTGAATATGAAAGAGAATTTCAAGTATTTTTCTAGTTGCTCATTTAGGTTAAAAACTAGTAGCTCTATTTTACAAGCAAAGAAACTGAGGAGTAGAGGCTTTGTCGTTTGCCATTATTACACACACAGTGACAGAATCAGTACCTGGAACCAAGTGTTCAGAACTCCTGTTCATATGTTACCAACATCAACTCGATTCTATCTTGAATATGAAAGAGAATTTCAAGTATTTTTCTAGTTGCTCACGTTAATTTACTTTGTATTCAGATTGCATGCAAACATTTTTAAATATTCATCTCTTGTTTAATAAAATTGTGTTTGCTTATTTATTCAAACTCTTTTTACATATTCTTTTGTTATTTTAACACAGTTTTTATAGAGTTCAAGATCAATAGTTTGTTAAGGACATTTTGTTGGTTGAATGGATGAGCTTTTTGTTTTTGTAACTGAAGGAGCAGGTTATATATCACAAATGTATAAGAAGACAAAAAAGAGATAAGCATAAATGACTTAGCATGAGAAACAAACGGAAGGAAGGTGACAACACTGCAGAAGGTATGTATACAAAGTACCATAATGTCTTGAAGTATTTTTGTTATTTTCTTATATTTTAATTCCTGAAGCAGAATTACTCATGTGGGAACATTTTATTAACAATAATTATGTGACAATATTACTGACATATCAAATATTTTGTCCAAGTTTAGCACACAGAAATATTGGTCCCTTTACTGCAGGTTTCTTCATAGTGAAATGATCACTGCAACACCAGTGACTATATGCAAAGTAGATTTGTCCAACCACTATCATTTAACACCTTTGAAAGGAATTTTAAAATAATTATTTATGGTTTTAAGTCTTTGACTTGAATTTCACCAGATAAATATCACCTGTGGAAGTGCAAATGAGTCATAGTTTTTAACCAACATAAAATGCTTATTAAAAGAAATGGAATATAAGCTCCTTTATGAAAGCACCTCTCTACACCAAATAGGACATTCATTTTCTAAAGATCCATCTTGTCTGAAGAATGTAAATGAGAACAGACCAAAATATTTCCTCTCCCTAGAATATGATCTGAGTATCAAAAAGATCTAATAGACTTTTAACTGCCAATCTTCAAAGACGACAGGAAAGTGTTAGATGGTGATGTGGTTACAAATTCTACTTCCCTGAAAACTATAAATGTCTCAGGAATTAAAAGAAAAAACAATCCACCTGTATCCTGGATGGCAGAGTATTTTTATAGTCAATTCTTGCCTAATATTAAATTAAAAATTGAAATTCAGAGTGTGCTAGAGACACAAAGGACATATAAATACATATAGCTTCTATGAAACGGACAAGCACAGTGGCATTTTAAAGTCAAACCTTATGTATGTGCATTAGAAATGAAGGAATGTAAATACTCAGTGCTCTAATTTGCATCCATTTGGAAATCAGAAATGGAACCTCATAAATTTCATATTAAATGATACATAAATATCATAGGTTAGAGGACACATTTTCAATGCAATGCTAAACTCCAGAAGTGAAATTCACTGAAGCTAGTAAAATGAATAGAGTTAATGTCCCAGGTATTAAACTGGAAATATAATCTGCAGATATTTAAAGAACACTCTAAAAAGCCTGTGATATTTTCTGCAGGATATGTAAACACGTTTCTAAATTTGGCAGCAGTGTTGTGTTCACCTAATTTTTTTCTGAGTTTCAAACAGACCTCCAGAGTAGGGAGGGCCAAGCATTTTCCTGGAGTTCAAGATGCCAATCATCTTCTGAGAGTGGTTGCTACTTGGAGAATGTCATCTATATCCTTACTTCCTCCCATTTCTGCCACTGGAGTTTGTCAGAGAAGCTTTAACTAATAAACATATCAGGTGCCACTGCATGCTAATGGCTGCAGCAGGGGATAGAGTTGCATCTGCCCCTCACACTACTGGTCTACTATCGCCCAATCCATGATGCCTGATAAAACCACTTCACAGTTGAACACTCTTCTCATGGGGCACAAAAGAAGGCCACCTGAAATGCGTGGATGAAGTGGGACCTAGCCCAGCTTGCCTCTGGCCTGATCATGGAGAGTTCTCATTTCCAAAATTCATTTACTCAGTCTGGATTTATTAAACACTAAATGTTAGTCCAGGTTATAGATTGCAAATTGCATTGTTCTATTTAGAATTGTGCTAATACTTTCACATGGTCTTATTTTTTTTCTCTCTCATTTTTTTTTTATTTCCACCATTCTCCTTATATTTTCTCCACTATCTATTGTCACTCCTCATCATGCCTTTTTTTAGACCACAGGTCAGAGAGGAAGTCCACTGCTACCCTGAGGACAAGGGATACCACTATTTCCTGTAACACTCCCCTTTCAAATCCTTCTTCCCTTGTTTCTTGGCCATACTAGCATTATTTAGGAGAGCACCTCTGAGACTTAATATAATGCTATCTTTCGGGTCCTTATCCTCAGTCTAAAGGTGATGCTATTTCATAAAGAAATCCTTTCAATGCTTTAGTTACAAACCTGTCTTTTAAATGGGGTTCAAACCTTTTTTGATTTTAATTCAATTCTATAATAAAGAAATTTACTTTCATTTTTAAAAAGTGTAGAGATTAAGTCCCACTGGAAAGAAAAAAGTTCTCATTTGGTTTTGGACAGATGAATAATAGAGGAAAAGATAACTGGATTGTTAAACTTTGACTGCAAGGAGAAGATAATTTCAACTCGAGAGCTGTCAGCCCAGAACAGAGGAAGAATGATAAAACAGGGATCAGAGGTACTCCAGGCAAGAGAGAATTTTGAATGAACATCTAATAATACTGAACAACCTGTGGACATTTTGAGAATACTAAGTCAGTATCTAAAAGCATCTTTCTCTGTACTTTGTGTATGTATCACTAAAACATTACAAAAATTGAATTATACCAAATGACAGAAAAGAGACTCCCATATGCAAAGAATTGTTTTGATATTGTAATAAAATGTGTATATAATCTCATACAATTTTACATATAAATGATATCACATACATACTTTTTAGGTGTCTCTGTTTTTTTTTTTCCTTTTTCAATTGGCTTCCTTCTCTGTTTCCATCACATATATCATTTCTCCCCACAAAAATGCTGTACAGCTGTGAAGAGGTTTCTCAACAACCTGCTATGTATTTGCACTGTATGATACACTTTTAATCTACTAGTCTTTTTTTTAAGATTTTGATTTTTCCTTTTTTCCATTAAAGCAAAATCCATTAGGAGTTTTTCCTTATTCGTGGTCTATGACAAAGATCCAGTTTTATTTTTTTTATTTTCTTCCAGATAGAACTGTAACCCCTGAATGTCCCCATTTCCTCTTTCACCTTGACAAACACTCTTATGTGAACTGGGATCTATTTCTAAACTGACCTGCTTTCTATTCTTTTTCCAATAACACATTTAATTGATAGTAATGGTGCATTCGTTTTCTATTGCTACATAACATATTACCACAAACTTGGTGATTAAACAATACTATTATTTTACAGTTTTGTAGGGCAGAAGTCTGACAGGGGTTTCCCTGGGGTAAAATCAAGGTATTGGCAAGGTTGTATTTTTTTCTGGAGGCTCTGGAGGAAGAATCCATTTTCTTCACTTTTCTAACTTCTAGAAGCTGCCCATGTTCTTTGGTTTATGGCTGCCTTCTGTATCTTCCAAGCCAGCAACAGTGAGCCAAGTCATTCACAATCTACCATTTCTCTGCTTCTCTGAAGCTTGAAAGGTTCTCTGCTTTTAAGGATTTGTGTAATTAGATTAGTCCTATCTGGGTAATTAAGGATTATCTTCCGATCTCAAGGTTTTTAACTTTAATCAACCTGCAAAGCCCTTCTTTCCATGTAATGTAACATGTTCACAGATTCTGTGGATTAGGGTGTAGACATCTTTGAGGGCCAATGACTTTGGCTTATATTCTGATATCTGGTATGGCTAGTCCCTGACCTTTCCCATCACTGTTCTTTCCCATCTTTTCTTGCTGTTACCCCAAATTTATTATTTCATTTCTGCTTTAAGAATGTTTTATACAAGTCTAGAAATAAACATGTATTGTTTTAGAATTGCAATAAATTAAAATCATATTAATTTAACGTGTTTATTTTGGAGAAATTTATGCCTTCTGATCCTACAATATATTATATATCTTTCTTTTTATAAGATGGATTTTGTATTTCATTTCTGTCAGTAATATTTCCTATTTTCCTTTTATGGTTCTCTTTGACATCTTCCTAAAGTTATTCCTAAGTATTTTTTAGTTTTTTATTCCATTATAATGATTGAAATTGTGTGATTATTATAAGAAGGATATTGATGTAATTTGAATATTGCCCCCAAATTTAATGTTATTGTGACAGTATTAAGAGGTAAGATTAGGCCATGAGGGTTTTGGTCTCATGAATAGAATAATGTTGTTATCTCAGGAATGGGTTCATTATCACCAGTGGGTTTCTATAAAAGCAAACCAGTGGGTTTCTCTCCTGCTTGCTATTGTGCGCTGCTTCACCTTCTGCCATTAAATGACGCAGCAAGAAAGCCCTCACCAGATGCTGGCTCCTTGATGTTGAACTTCTCAACTTCCCTAGCGAGGAGATATAAATTTCCTTTTGTAAAAATTACCCATTCCGTGGTATTCTGTTATAGCAACACAACACAAACTAAAATGGCATCTTTTCTTATTTTCATTTTTAGGTGCTTTTTGTAAGAGTAGGTGAAAGCCAATGAATATACACACACATACACAAATACAAACATAGATACATATATGTATATATATGCATACATAAACACATATGTACATATATTTGTAAATTATTTAAAATTAGAGCTTCTGAGCTTGACAAGGCATGTAATTGTATTCTTAGTAAAATGTGATAGCTTCCTATATTCTTCTTGAGACAACGCTAAATAATTGTAGGAATAGCACTTCATGTTGTTTGGGATTTTAATTGAAATTAAGTATTTTTACATTTAGTGCATTTTCTATTATGTCTGATAAATAAATAACTGTATTCGTGCAGGGTTTTTCAGTTCCTATTGGACATGAAATTTTAAGGAGACATACCTGCTGAATTTTTTCAAATGAATATTCAGCATCTATTGATATGTCCTATGGATTTTCTGCTTTAATTTGTTGATGCAATGGAGTATGTTGATAGATTTTTTAAAAATTAGTCAATTTATTACTATTTTTTTACATTCTAAGATGTTTTTGTGGAGCAGTTGGGGGGAAGGGGAAGAGAAGAAAGGTGAGGGGGAAAGGCTGGAAGGAGGAGGAAGGGGTGGTGGAGGACTGTGGCAGGCCCTCATTCTGGCAGGGGAGCCCTGGGCTCTTCCAGCAATGGCTCGGTGGTTATCGGTGGGTTGGATGTGGATGTTGGGGTGGCATGGCTGAGCCCTTGGCCCTCCCCCCATCCTGGCTTTGGAGCCTGGGGGACTACTCGTCCTTCTAGGTTTTACAGATGTTCTTTGGTGGTATTAGACCTTTGCTGGTTAATATTGGAACTCCATCTCTGACCTGTTGGTTTTTTGTTTTTCTTTCACTTCTATGTTGGATTATTTGTTATTCCCATCACTTAAACTTTGCATTGGAACTAATTTGTTGTCCTTTGGTTGCTTCTAAATGAGGGAACTTTCTGTCAGAACTACTACTTGAGCCCTGTGGTTGAGCTAAATTGTTGCTTTGCTGTGGATTCTCTGGGAAAGGCTTTTTGTGCAGCTCAGGTTTTAATTGTTGACCTTGTAAGCAATTCTGGGTCTTGTGACATCCAGTACACCTGGGTTGTGTGGAAACTCTGGTCTGGGTCTGAGTCTTTTCAGCAAACTGCAGTTCTATATTCCTGACTAATCTCCACTGAGTGGTCCTGTGCTGATTGGAGGGCAGATCAGCTGTCTGTGCTGCACCCTAATGTTTCCCTGGAGGGCCCGTTTTCCCCACTGCCTGCACTATAGGACAGGCCATGTGCCAGTCCCTTGCAATGACTCACCAACCTCCAAGTGGCTCCTTTTTTCAATTGTCTGTCTCCCCTCACTCCTATGTGGGTCCACAGGAACACTGTTAGTGGTTTTACAGGCCTGGGGCCACCAAGGTCCTCTTCTCCCCTGCTGCCTCCCAGCAACTTCATACAAAGGGCACAGCAGCAGCTTTTGTCAACTCCTGTTCTGTGTGCTCACCAGTTCCAGCCTTGAAGTGGCTGGGGCTCAAAACAGTTGGAGCAGTCCTTTCTTTCTCTCCTTGTAACTTCTCCTGACTTCATGAACTACATAGGTCTCTCCTCCTCTTCTTCTGTGCTCTAGTGGCCCCAGCTTGGCATTCGTTGCTTTTTAATAGTTGTAAATTGGTTGATCATGGGAGAGGGTGACACTGGGAACCATCTATTCCTCCATCTTGATCAGAAGTCCAGATTCTTTTTTCTAACATCACAACATGTTTACATTTCTGTAGTAAACTCTAAGTCACCATAATATAAATTTTTTTCATTGTATTGCTAGATTCTATTTTCTAATACATAATTTAAAATTTGCGTCAATATTCAAAAATAAAATAAGTCTGTATAGGCTTCTTTTCATAACTAGGAGGTTTTGGAATTATTATTTATTGGCTTCATGAAAATTTTGTAGAACATTCCATCTTTTTACATGGTTTGGAATATTTTAAGTAAGTTCGAAAGTATCTGCTCTTTACAAATTAGATAAAACTCAGCTATGAGTCCATTAGGTTCTGTTGCTTTATCCAATGGAATATTTTTAAACACCTTTCAAAAATCATCATGATTTCCATTCTGTGAAGTGTCAATTTTGTCAATTTATATCTTGTCAGATAATTTTCTTTTCTTCTATTTCAAAATTGTTTCCATGTAATTATAAGCAAAAATCCCATACAATTTTATCAGTCTTTTACTTATTTGCATTTAGGATTTCTTTCCTATTCTTGAAACTTCTGTCTGGTCATGCTAAAAAACTTTTGTTCATTAAGATATTAAACTTGTGATCAAATCCACATTTAGAGAAATTTAGTAAAGATATGCATTGCATTTACTATTGGAAACATATATGCACATTTCCCAAAATTTTCACACAGTATAAAATACCATTTATTTATTTGTTTGTTTATTTATTATTTATTTATTATATTTTGCCCTGGTGATAATAAACAGAGAAACATCTTTGTACTTACTTTACATAATTCCAAATTAATTTAGAAACAATGAAAAACAGGGAAAATATATGTTTAATTTTATTGGGATGGTCTGAATGTTTGTGTCTCTCCAAAATTCATATGCTGAAACCTAATAATCACCAGTGTGCTGGTGTTAGTAGGTGAGGCCTCTGGCAGGTGATTAAGTTATGAGTATAGGGCTCTCGTGAATGGGATTAGTGCCCTTATAAAAGAGACCCCAGAGAACTGCTTTGTCCTTTCTACCATGTGAGCACACATTGTAAAGATGCTAACTATGAACCTCAGCAGACACAGAATCTGCCAGTGCCATGATCTTAGGCTTCTCATCCCCCAGAACTGTGTGAAATAAATTTTTGTTTATAAATGTTGGGAAAATAGAATAGCTTAATCAGGCTCCCATGCCTCAGGCCTGGTTGGGTGTGGTGCAGCACATTCTTCGTAAACAAATAGTGCACGTGCACGCACGTGTGTGTGGAGTTAGTGCGCATGCGTGCCAATGTGTCTTTTTAGTTTTATTGCTATTTGTATGTTCTTTAGAGAGTTGTGTGGAGCAGAGGCCCTGAATGGCAGAGAGCTCACATCTAAAAAGAGAGCATGTTTACTTTGTTGGCAGCTACTCAGTTTCTCTTTGGACTGCCTAGCTCCTAGACATGAGTGTGTAGAAATAAAGACCAGTCTTTCTTCAACCAAGGCTCCAAGGACCTTTTTTCCAGTTACCTGTCTTGTAGACCTGCATGTGAAGGGTTTGTGACTCAGTCTGGACAATGGACTTGAGGGGTCTGTGAGTTCCAGGCCCTAGCCTTAGGTCTACAATAAGCCACCCAGTTTATGGTATTTTGTTGTAGCAGCCTGAATGGACTAAGACATGTCATCTTAATTTTCAACAAAATGTAATTTATTTGTTGCTGCTGTAAATCTTCAATGTCTTTACTCCATTATTTTTGGAATAAAAATAGAGAAGAATGGGGCTATGTACACACAACATTCTACAGCCATACACATTTTTTTTCAAAATAAAGTAAACAATGTTTAACTTCATTTGACAGCTATCTTGTGTGTGTGTGTGTGTGTGTGTGTGTGTGTGTGTGTGTGTGTGTGTGTGTGTGTAAGTAATTGAATGTTATTTGGCTGTCAATGAAAATTCTCTCAAACTCTGAGAAGTACCAGGGGTCTTCAAAAAGTTCACAGAAAGGTTTGTGTTATCTTCTAATTCTATTTTTCCACAAAGTTATATATTTATTTCTTGATTGAAAGAGTTAGATTAGCATAATATTCTAGCCAAGATTACAACAGGAATAAAAAAGTCATCTTAATCATGTAGCATTATTTGTACACACACACACACACACACACACACACACACACATAGATATATATGTTGAAGGAAGATTTTTTTGTAATCAAAGTTGATAAAAGCCTATAGTTTGCTAAGGAAGCATATTGGTTGCCTTTGTTATACTACTGCGAATCCTCTTGGCCTGATCTCTCTCTCTTATGTAGATAAATATAAGGCACTGTTGCTGTGACCAATTCTGTGTGGGCTCTGGCAGGTTCATGCAGATTCAACCTACTCTCAGACTTGTGCTTCTCAGTGTCTCCATTTGTACAATCTGCACAGGGCCATTAACACTTTTTTGGCATTGTAGAGCTCTTTTACCTCCCATAATCCTTCAATGACTAAACCAATTGTAGAGCTAGGGCTGGGTCTGGAACTCACAGACCCCTCAAGCCCATTGTCCAGACTGGGTCACAAACCCTTCACATGCAGGTCTATGAGCTAAGTAACTGGAAGAAAGGTACTTGGAGCCCTGGTTGAAGAAACAGTAGTCTTTATTCAGCACCCACACATGTAAGAAAGAGCTAGGCAGTCAAAGAGAAACTCAGAAACTCAACTGCTACTGGCAAATTCCAAAGAAAAAACTGAGCAACTGCCAGCAAAGTAAACATGCTCTCTTTTTAGATGCAAGCTCTCTGCTGGCCAGCAGTTCAGGGCCACTGCTCAACACATTCTCTAGAACACACAGACTACCAACAAACTAAAAAGATATATTGGTGCATACGAGCACTAACTCCACCCCCCCCACAATTTGTTTACAGAGAATGTGTTGCACCACACCCAACCGGACCTGATGTGAGGGGGCCTGATTAAACTATTCTATTTTCCCAACAGTGGTGAATCACTGACTGAGGGGGAAAAGGAGCTGAGTGATAAGTGTTTCTCCTTTTTCTCCTTAGATGAGTAATAGACTCATCTAAGGGCAGTAGTCTCCTTTATGGCAGTCCTTCAGGCTACTTCATGACTGTCTTTAATGCTCTTACCTGCCTTTTGCACCTGACAAATCTTTTTGGGTAGAATTTTTTGATTTTACTAGGGCATTGTTGCCTAGATATAATTTGGTACCCATTTCTCAGCTGCTTTAATCAAAATCACATTAAGAGATGTCTTCTATTCAAGTATCATGGGACTCCAACTCTCAAGGAGTGTTTTTCCAGAACTTGCTACCTAAAGGAAGAGTCTCCTGAAAGTCTGAACACTGAACACCTCTTGCAAGTTCACCAAAATGTCCACAAGACAAAAATATATATATAGAGAATGCTAACAAAAATTTAATGAAGGTTTTTTCAAAAGTTAATAGAAAAGTGCTTTTTATTTCTAAATATTTCTAAATCAAATTCCAAATAATTTAGTCATTCTAAATTAAGCTTCTAAGATAGTCACTCTAACATTGATATGTAAATGTTACCTAGTACCTGGTCTTCCTAAGTGTTAGTTTTTTTCTCATTTAAAACACCTGATGTCATATAAAGACTCCCAAAGTGTCTCATCATATTTGCCTCCTGCTAGACTTGATTTCCTCAGGTTTCTGAATCATTTCTAACCACTAAATGAACTCTTTAGGTGTGTCTACCCTTAAGGTATAATCAGGCCATTGAATGCATTGCACATTATCGTTTTAAACATGTTTCCTCTGAGCAAACAGCGTGATTCTGCCTCGCAGAGTACTTACCTGAGAGTACCTCAGCTCTCAGTTATTCCTGAAATGCTGAGCAAATGTGTATTTAATAGGGACCCCATTTTTTGAATCTGAAAAAAAAATTAAAATTCACTATTGCTTTGTTAATTCTAGCATTTATAAGAAGCTTAGACCTCAAAGCAAATTTGTATAACTATTTATCATCACAGTCTGTTAATTATTGCTATGTATTCACAAGGAGACATTTTATAGGCCCTAATAAGGTTTCAGAGATTTTGTTAGACATGCCCTCAAGGAGCTCATAGTCTCATAAAAGAGTTTACAGTCTATGAAATTGCCTTTTTCAATCGCTTGGAAACACCAAGTACTTTGATTTCTAATTTCTCCATTTAATTTAGGCTTTAAAGACATTAAAAAAAAAGAAAAGAAGTAAGATATTTTAGAATATTTGAAAATTTAGAAATTATGTCCTATAAAGAGTAAGCCATTTAAAGTTGTTAGTTGCATGAAATGTCTACTAATTCCAAACAGATTCTGAAGAATTCTCATTGCTTTAAGAGGTCAACATTACTTATTTTGGGGGAATAAAATTTAGCATACATCAGCTTGCAAATATAAATTAATTCCTTTCATTGATGTGGTTTATACACATGCATCTGTTTGTCCATTTATTTAGCAAACATGTAGTGATTTTTTTCTATGGACCAGATGCTATGCCAAATGCCACAGATATAACAGTGAACAAAACAGAGTGGTCCCTGCTTTCATACAGCTTACATTCTATTGGAAGAAAATGACATTAAAAAGGCAAACAAATATAAAAAGTCATTATAAAATGTGTAAAACAAATTAAAGGGTTATGTTTTAGGCAATATATTTGGTTATATTTTAGATAGGGTGGTCAGGAAAAGTTTTCTAGGGAAGTGATATTTAAGCTGAACAAGATAGGTGAATCAGAGAGAGGTGAGCAAAAGTCCTGTGAAAATCATTCTAGGAGAGGAAGGGAAATACTAAATAACTTCTAGGATTGCAGGGTGTGGGGTCAGTGTTAAGAAATGACACTGGAGATAGAAGCAGAAGACAAATCATGTAGAGCCTGAAGGCCATGTTAAGGAGTTTCCATTTTATTCTAAATTCAATGGCAGATCAAAAGATATCGAACAGAATTTAAATTAATATGAACGTATGACCAGTTATATTGTTTTCTAAAGAGTCATTATAACACAGAGAATCTCAGTTCCATGTGTTGGAGGTATGAGTGAAGCAAATACAAGTTGTGAGAAGATTGATATGACAGATTAATACTTGACCAACAGCAGAAAGATAATAGGCGATGAAACCAGTTGAGATCACGTGACTTTATGTCTGAGGACATGAACCCAGTATGGACAAAAGGAAAGTCCCAAAGAAGTAATAGACAGGATTCTGTGTTACTCAAATTCCAGCAATGAAGAAAGAAACAACCAATGTAATTTAATTTAGTTTGGAAGAGATAAACACTAAAAATTCTCTGTCAAACATGAAGACAATTAATTGTTAGGGAAAATAGGCAAAACCATTGAGAAGGATACTTTTTAAAAGGTAGTTACAGAAAGAATGAGCTCTCTGTTGGCCTATGAGTGAAGTAGGGTGATGCTAACTAAGAAAAGAAGCTAAATGCACATTAAAAGGAAGAAAAATGACTCTATGGTACCTGCCCCCATATAATTTGCACTGAGAATCCCTACATTGCATTTTAATAGCTCTTTCAATTAAATTGTGTATAATAATGTAATGTGAAGAATGTGGAGAATAAAAGGGAGAGTTCATACTTCATTCCCAAGCTTATGGTCTAGAACCCGCAGACAGCAGGATTGAGTGAACCGAGGATATTTCTGTTTGAAGATAGTTGTGAAGCATTTATCATGGGCACAATGGCATAAAAAAGAGGTTGAATAATGATTTGTCCACGTGCATCAGAAAGCCCATCAAAGTTATTTACAATCTCTTCTAAGTAATAACCAAACAAGGGGAAGCAAGAAGGCCAACCATTAGGCAGAAACCTCAGGGGCAGTGGGTGTAGGTTCCGGGAGGCAATAAAAAAACAAGTGCAGAAAAAAAAAAAAAAAAAAAAACAAGAAAGAGTTCCGAGTTCAATGCAGAGAAACACAGAGACATATACCAAGTGTAGGAAGATCTATGCAAGTGATTATGCAAATGAAGTCAAGGAGGTTAAGGGTGGAGGTTTCTTACAAGTAAAAATGCCCGAAGGCATTATCTCTTGTCAGACTGGTGTTCATAACTACAAAATGATTAGAATCAATGTTATTAAGTCAAGAGATATCCAAATGGAGAATTGGCTTATGAAAAACAATAACAGAATTAATGAAGGAGCTTTAACCTTCAGTTCAATACATATTCAATTCTGTTTGTCTGCTTAAAACTTAAATATAAGGGGAGTAATTTATTGTTACAGCCGTGTAAAGTACAATGATTATTATGCTAATAAGACTGGATAAGTAAAATCTCTTGCTTTATAAATGTCATAGATTAAAAATGGATTGTGCTAATAATTAGAGCAATGACGATTTTATGATTTTAACACAGATCATTTTACTACAGCTTTAATTGTCTTTTTTAATTTAACAAATTTATTTTAATTATAGGGAGTCACATATAATTATTTTGAACTTCACAAAATTATTCACATGTACAACAGTTTAAAGCCTTATGCTAGATATTTAAAAGACATGAATCTTTTCACAATGGCAGTGGAAGCTTTTTCTAAAGAAATGGATAGCTTAAAATTATGTAAGAGGACTTTTATAAGAGGACAATTTGTTTTAACAATTGCTGCATTTGGTTCTCTATCTTGAAATGAAGGCTATTCATGCTTAAGTGGTTCTCATATTTTGAATCAGTTATCTCTGGAATTTGCAATTAGCATAGTGGTCACTTTTCAGTGGCTCTGAAGTCTGAAATGTTCAGATTAGACAGAAGAAATTAACTCATTTGTGACCTTTAACATGAATAATGTGTATTTCCTTCTCATATTTTGAATCAGTTATCTCTGGAATTTGCAATTAGCATAGTGGTCACTTTTCAGTTGCTCTGAAGTCTGAAATGTTCAGATTAGACAGAAGAAATTAACTCATTTGTGACCTTTAACATGAATAATGTGTATTTCCGAGATTTCACAGATTATATTTGAAAGTAATTTAATTGTGTGGGTGAACCAGTTGTAGAAAGTTGGGTTGTGCAGTGTTTGGGGACGATGAATATTTATAATAGGTAAAAACATTCTTCCAATTTTACCATCAAAATATTCCACAAATTATTTGCCTTTCTTCACACTCCCTTCATCCAGACTGCAATTATCATATTTCAGGTTCTGATCATTTTTCACATACCTAACCCTTTGCTTTAAATTTCAGGAGAAACTGCCCATTTTTGCTTGACTATTGCTTACTTGCCCTGTAATACCCAAATGGGTATAATCTGTACAACTTCTTCAAGTATTTCTTCCTAAACAACCTTCTCATTTCTGTGTGTTCCCACTGGGGAAATTCTATTTTGATCATGTTTTCTAAGCTTCAGTGCTAGGGGTAAGGTATTGGCCAAGCCTTGTCAATGATCATTTTAGGAGAGGTAATGTGACACGTCATTTTGGCATGAAGAAAAGTCTGTTGGGGGCTTTCTAAGGAACTTTTTTTTGGGTGGGGGGAGAGAGAGAGAGAATAAACAGAACAGAATGCCAGCCAGACTTGTCGTGTCTAAAAGTGGTTCCTGGATCTGCTGCAGTATGAAATCAACTTAGAAAAGGAAATTGTTAAAAGAATTACAGAGAAGTTGATAAGATAGAGTTTTAGTATGCAGAGTCTAGAGCCTTCTCTGCTAATAAGCTTCTTGTCATTTCACATAATCAATGTCCTTCATATTTAAAACATTTTGAGTTATTTAAATCACTACCAACTGCTATACGTAGACCTGAGTACAGCTGAGATAGGTGAAATGATTGGTGGCAGAAACATGGGACGTGGAACAATATGTTCTGTTTCCTTTCTTTAAATCGCTGTTCATACTCCCACCAAAGGATAGCTGAAAATAAAGAGATGATAAACTAACAGATTTGATGGAAACCTAGCCATATATGAGAGGAAAGCAACTTTTTCATGAAAAAGTAATTATTCAGACTGTGACACTAGGGAGTGGAGATCATGTGGGTCATTTTAGAACTCTGCCTACTGTAATGAGGTTAACCAATAAACTAGTGAACGCAATTTGTACTATTGGGTAGAAGCAAACTGAATGTCATTCTTGAATACTGGCAAATAGATTAGAGTAATGGGGAGAAAACTTATTTGTGTGGCTTTATTCTTTATATACATTGCATGAATATGTTGGTAAAAGTTGTTAGAATACACAACAAAAAACTGCCTTTAAGCAAAAGTTGAATAATTCAATGATATTTATATTTTATAAATATGCATTTATATATATCAAAACAATGTAAAACAAAATCACAACTCTATCCCCAAAACTCCTGAAAGATTAACTTTGCTGCTGTGTTGACCTGATTCTGTCTCATTTAGCCTCTTTTCCCTATCAAAACAGTTATTTTTGAAACTCAGTAGTCAATGAGGAAGATTTTAGATTGAGACTCTGATGCTAAAGAGAATATTTTTAAATGGTTGAGATTAATGAGGTGAAATACAAAAGTAATTCTGTGGACCTATTGTTATTGACTGAATGTTCTTATAGCCCCAGGCACAATTCATAAGTTGAAACTCTACCTCCCAATGTAATGGGTAGCAAGGGGTTGGGGCCTTTGGGAGGTAATTAGGATTAGATAAAGTCATGAGGGCTCTGCCCTCATGAATGGGATTAGTGCCTTTATAAAAATCCCAAGTGAGCTTGGTTCTCTCTGCTGTCTGCCATGTATTATATAACAAGAAGTCATCTGTCTATAAATAAACCAGGAAGTGGCCCTCATCTGGCACTGAAGCTACTGGTACCTTGACTTTGTACTTCTCAGCCTCCAGAACTGAGAGAAATAAATGTTTGTTGTTTAAGTCACCCAGTCTATGGTAGTTTGTTATAGCGGCCCCAACAGACTATGACACCTATGGAGATATTATCTGTGTAGTCTTTAGGAACTGGGTTTGTATTAAGGTTTTAAATGACAGAGAGAACTTGCAGAAGTGTCAACTTCAATTTTCTGCTAAACATCTACCTAATGTTGAACCCATTTTAAGGAACAGAACTACTATCAAATTATTGCAGCTCCCATTTAAAGAGAACTAGAATGAACTCAGATATGCAGAACACTTTTGAATACAGCATTTTCTCATGTTTGGATTAGCCGTGAATAGCTCTGGATTTTCACAATACCAGATAAGATTTATTTATTGATTTTGTGCTGGAAGCTTTGGGTTCTAATAAGAAAGATGTGTATATTTTTTCATTTAAATCCTCAGACTAACTTTATAGGGTAGATTCTATTACCATCTCCAATACTTGAATAAAGAAACAGAAAAGAATAGGGGTTAGGTAACCCACCCAAGGACACATAGATATTGTCAGATTTCAGACTGACCTGGACAATATGACTCCAAAGCTCACATGCTGAACTACTGTGCTATCATGCTTTCAAAGAACAGAGATAATTTTTTCCTAGGACTGGTTATATCCACAGTGAATAAGTGACAAATTAGTACAGATATGAAGGCACCTATTCATCTAGTTGATAGATAAAACTCTTTAATAACTTGGAATATTTTATATATATATATCATCAGGAATATATTGTCCATAACTCCAAAATATTTAGAAGGTCTCGAGAAAACAGAAAATTTTCTGACTGTTTATATATCAACATACATATTGGGATACTTATGCTTATATTGGTGGAAAGGGATATAAATGCAAGCAGCTTGGAGAATAATGAAGATGATATTTAAAATTTAAAGAAATAATTTAGGTTATCTTTTTTCAGGTTTCCCTTTTGAGTCAAGATTGTATTTGGTCATAGACTAGTACTATGGAATGACAAAAAGATACCATGAAATGAATAAAATAAAAGATTCTGTGAGTCAAGTTTTCTCTTCCTTTTTTATGTACTCTCAGTATTAACCACCTATAATTAAGAGGGATTAATATTGCTAGGAGTAAATTAAATATTTCCTAAACCAAAGTTGGAAAGAAAAATCCTCCAAAGAAAGTGTTTCCTATCATTTAGAGAAAATATTCTTTTGGGTGAAGTTTTCACTTTTCATTGGGTTGCCTTGTCGTAATGTAGACAGAGTTTAAAAGTGAAAATGAAAATGCACTTAGTGACCTCTGAAGGGTGTTGGGAAAAATGCACTACCATTTTGTAAATAGCTTTCAATATGAAATGTGATAGGTATTTTGGAATTGTCCAAAAAGCAATCTTGAAACTTCAAGCAAGGTTAAAAAAATGTCTATAGTGTTTGAGGGTGTACTTCAAACTGTAGGAAACCAACAGTTTTCTAGACAGTTTCGCTATATAGAAAAAATGCTAATAAGAATATTTTCCCACTACTTAAAGAAGAGACATTTAAGAACAAAAGTGCTGGGAATGTATAAGGTTATTCTATATTTACTGAATTTTAACCCTCAAATTTCAATATTTTCTGTTTATTTTCAGATTATTTTAAACTGACTTTAGTTGTTTTATCAATAAATCTAAATTGTAAGATTTAGGCTCTTTGATTACTGAAACACATATAAATAGCACTTAAATTTTAAATACAAAGGAAAGTTATTTTAATAGGCTGACCAATGCAAGTCAGTTTTTAATGTATTGTACATTGATGAATCTAATGGAAAGATTTGGCAAAGTAAGTATATAACCAGTGGAATTTTTTTTATAGACAGCCATTTACTACTAAAACTATTAGGTTACTGGTGTGTGTTTAACAAAAGTGAAATGAACATTGTCAAATTTACCCCCAAAGTACCAACACGCTGCTTCTTCATAAGGCACAGGTTTATCAACGTTTCCCTCCTAACTCAAATAAAATTATTTCAGCTTATTTTTAAATATAATCCTTGCTTTTTTAAAATAAGAAAAAAGCTTTTTAAGGACAGACTCAGTAAGTTTTCTTTTGCTGTTAAAAATGTTGTAATTATTGGAAAAAAGGGATGAACAATATCAGTTGATTAAATGAGTTTCCTTTTTAAGTTATGAAATCTGTTTCTATCGAGGGACATCTGAAACAAACAGTTTTTGAATAAAAGCAAAGCAAATTCTCTCTAGTTTCATAATTAGGCCAGTGGAGATTTACTCTTTATTTGAAGGATAATATGGATTCTGAGTACATTGACCATTAGGAAATATTTGTTTTGAGCTAATGGAAATACAAATCTATTTTAAATATTGATAATACCTTCAAACTAAATTTTTAACATTCTGATTAGACCAAATTATTCTGCACACATTAATAGTTATATAACATCGTCAAGAAAAGGTGCATTTGTTAAACATCCAATTTTACATTTCTCAATTTTTCTCTTCAATACCTGGTTTTAGAATCAAAAGAATTTCAGTATGTCTGATTATGTGTGTGTGTGTGTGTGTGTGTGTGTGTGCGCGCGCGTTTAGAATCAAAAGAATTTCAGTATGTCTGATTATGTGTGTGTGTGTGTGTGTGTGTGTGTGCGCGCGCGCGTGCGCGCGTACTTTAAAAAGAAATACAGAAGCAAAGCTTTGCCTAAAGTTTATTTTATAAAAGCATCATTTGTTCTTTTTTACTTCTCTCTTTGAGATGTTAAAATATCTATATGATTTTTATTTCAATATTTTTCCAATTAACTTACTGCTTCATAATTTCTTGACTTCCTTAACTTCTAAAACTTTCCTCTGCCTTACCATTGTGTTCCAGGAACTCACAAGCATGGTTATTCTTCAGGTCCGTCAAAATTGAACACAGTTTTACATACATGTCCTCAAACTTTGGGATCCCTTTCTCTGACTACTGACTTATACCTGCCCATCCAATCAACCCCTTATTTCTATTGAATGTATGTTTTGCTCTTAGAGTCAACTCTTGTGTTTTTCTGATCATGCTAGTGTAGAGTCTCTCACTGACTTTATTTAGATCCTAAACTATATCTCCTAAACCACATCCCCAAGTACTTATTTATTTCTGCACTCAAGAATACCTTAAAATTTTACAAATTGTCTGCTTTTGATTGTAAGTTCTGTCATTAGCTACTATTTCCTTAAGTTAGTTAATTTCTCAGTTTCTCAGTTTATCTGCTAAGTAGGAATTATAAAAGACCTCTTTTCTAGGCTTACTGTGGGGATTAAATGAGACAACACATGTTAGTGTAGAGCAGTGCCTGGAACATACTGCTCAATACATATAGACATTATTTTATTTCATTACACTTAATCTGAAAAGTCATGAACTTGGAGAACTAAGTTCTGCTGACCATTTTCTTTCCATTATAAGTCACTGAGTATTGCTGAAATGTGATATTATATTTCAGCAATACTACAAATTATTGTTAAAATGTTATATATTATATAATTAGGTATTTTTATACAGGATAGCTATCAATTGTAATATTTATCCTCCAAAGCCAGGACATATTTGAAGGCAAAAGGAGGCTCTGTCTTAGCTATTCTGTCATCCTACTGTTATTTGAACAAAACTAGGTCAAAAATTTGCTCTACAATGTTTTTTACTAACTTCTTGTTAGCTACTTTTTTTTTCCTTTTAAATTAAAGAGGGTGTGGGCAATATGACTTCTCAGGGTAAGTGAACAGATAGCTACAATGCAACTCAAGGAAAAGTCCACAATGATCACATGAATGGTGAAATTGCCAAGGAGAGATTGTTAGTTGCATCTCATCTAAGCTGTCCTGTTGAGTGTTCTTATCTAACATGATCTTCATAGAGATTCAGTTCGTCATGCCTGTTGTTTATCTACCTGCATTACCTCCATGACGTTTCAGTGATAGAGCCCATTATTGGTTTCAGAATGTGGGCTCCTGACACCCATTATTCCTGCCCGTCTGGTCACATCTTAACCTCCCTCTGACTTTCATCTTTAATCCTCTCACTTCTCTGGCATTTCTCCATGACTTACAGACATGCTCATATTTCTCCTCTCTTAAAAAAACTACAATGATTGTTCTATATTTTTTCTACATCTAGTGGCATACTTTGGAAGAGTATTCCATGTCCACTGTCTCCACTTCTTCATCTTGCTCCTACTCCTGGACATTTACAGACTAGCTTCAGGTCTCACTATCCTAGTGAGCTAAAACTTTTCAGTTTTCATCTTACTCAACACTTATGAATGCTTATTGTGGTTGGTGATATTGATTATTTGCTGCCTATGAAACACTCTCCTAACCTCATGCTTGACTTATATAAATTTGAATTTACCTTTTTACTGTTACTTACATTTTTTCCTCTTTTCTGACCCTATGTCTTCCATTCCTTGACATTCAAAGCTTGTTATTCTTTTCCATATTGTTTCTCTAGTGAGCTCAACCACTTCAGTTATAATTGTCATCTGCATTCAAGTGAATCCAGTTCTGATTTTCTTGTTTCAGTCTTTCTATTGAGCTCCTAACTACTGAAAATCCCTACTTGGATATTCTAGTGTGGCCAGTTCAGCCAATTAAAGATGTCTCTTCATCGTCTGTTTAGGTTTTGTATTCACATTAATGGCATCACTATTTACTTTGTGATTTAGTCTCTCAACTTCAGTCATTGTTATTGAGTATTTTCTTTTTGATTGGTGCCCTTCTGGGTAGTGGTGATATAATGACAAATAGCAAAAAGTTATTGAATTCATGGAACTTTCATTCTAATAGGAAGAAGACAGAGAATAAATTGATAAATGAGTATAGTAAAACTAATTTTGGGTAATGACAGTTGTGAAAAAATTAAGAAAGGCAAATATGTTGTAAAGTGACTAGAGGGATAATATGTTACCAGCGATCAGGGAACATTTCTTCAAGTAGATGACTTTGTAGCTAAGATCCAAAAGGTTCAAGAGGCAAATACGCGAAGATCAGAGAGAAGAGTATTCTAGGAAGGAAATATGAAGTGCCAAGTCTTTAAGGTGGAATCATATTTATGGCATTGCAGGAACGAAAGGAGAATGAGTGTGGCCAAAGCCTAGCAAGCCAGAGGTAAATTGGTGTGAGAGGTTGGAGATGGGAACTGGACTGAAGTCATGTAACATCTTTTAGGCTTTAATTGGAAGACTTATAAGCAAAAATGTGGCATGATCTCATTTACGTTTTTAAAAGATGACTCTGTCTTCCGAAGCAAAAACTGGACTACAGGCTAACAAAGTAGCAAAGAGGCATTTTTAAAGCAGCCTGGTTGATAGCTTATGGTGGCTTGATGTGGCATGGTAAGAGTGGAAATGAATTTTGGATATATTTTGGAGTTGGTGTTGACTGGCTTTAATGATGGATGGGTGAAGAAAGACTTGTGTAATGAGGTCAATAATGGTAACTTTCACTGAAATGAGATAGACTAGAGAAGCAAAAGATATGGGTATCAATCGAGAGTTCAGTTTCTAGAAAATTATTTGGAATTGAAATATTAATGCTAAGTAGGCAGTTGACTTTGACTCAGTGGAATGTTAGGCATAGGGAGGAGGAAAGTATGGCATCTTGGAAGCCAAGAGAATAGTGTTTCATGTGAGTCCAATGATGTTAGTAAGCCTAGTAAACTGGATAGAAACAGATGTCTGATCTTTGTGTTGGTCAGTCAGCATAGAGGTGATATGATGCTCCTGTTTCAGTAGACTGATGGTCATAGATGCCTAATTAGAATGGGTAAAGAAAGACTACAGGTAAGAAATGGAGAGTTCTATACCAACCTGGCTCTGCATCAACTTTCTGCTCACCATTTCCCCTGCCCTAATTTGTGCTCTATTGTTTATCATCTGAAACTTAGAAATAATATCTGAACTACTTTTTGCTTATGAAAGTTATGTCGGTCATTTGCAGAATAGCTCCCCATTGTCTGGAGCCATCTTCTTAAAGTGTAGTTCCCAGCAGGCTATCAATTATTCAAGGGGGATTTGACAATTTTCCATGAATACGAAAAGATGAAGTCTATTGTTCAGATACATTTGAAATTAACTATTTTTACAGAAATTCTATTACATCCATAATAATTGCTAAGTTTTTAATAATGGACTACAAGCACTATGTTGAGCAGTGGGTTTAGGTTAACATTCATTTAACAGGAACTAATTTGTCTTGACTAAGGTATTTTCATATAAATTGCATTTTATTAATTAAGTTTGTTAAATTTGCATTTTTATTGTAACTGGGATATTGCATTATTTCTTTTCCCAGTTCACAGAAAAAAAATCAATAGCTTAAAAATCTCATTGAAGTGTGAAGGTAGTAGTAAAGAATGATCATAAACACTACAATACAGATAAAGTCATAAGTATAAACAGCTATTAGGACTTGTGTTAAAATATGAGGGGTCTTCAAAAAGTTCTTGGAAAGATTTGTATTATCTTTTAATTTCATTTTTTCACCACTTTTTGAAGTACCTTCACATAGGATATGAATTTTTTCTTGGAACAAAATTTTTGAGCATGTAATGATTCTAAAAAGGCAGCAGCAAAGAAAAATTGTAAACAGAAATTTCAAAGAAGGTGATCTTAAATGAGATTTGTTAAACTGGTAATCATTTATGCCTAGTCGCAATGCCTGAACTGTTATGAACATTTGGCAAATAGTTACATGGAGGCTTCACAGTTTATTTGGCAACTTAAAACAAAGCACAATAAACTCTGTGGTAAAACAATTGAATTTTCTGTGTGAAATAAATTAGTTCAAATAGGAGAGAAGAAATCAAAACTCAGCTATCAAAGTTTTAGTGTTCTAAATTTTAGTTTTTATAATAAAAAAATGCAAGTCATACCAATTTTTAAGAGCTTCACAAACCAGTTAATGATAAAATGATTACCTGAAGGAAAGCAGAACAAATTACAGGGAAAATGCACTTGTCAACTGACATGGTATGTCTTTGCATAATGTCACGAGTATACACAGTGGAAGATCTGTCCCCATCCAATGTACACACCATCAGTAGCAGTACTTTCCTGTGGAAGTAACACCGATGTGAAAAGTGTGAGTCAGCTCAGCTTCTGCGTGCATATGAGAGAGAAGTGCTCAACATATTTTGTTCTTTTTAATACTGAAAAACCATGATACAAGAGAAGAGGTTTCTCATGTAATTAAGGACTATTTTATGAACTGAATGGAGGTGGCTATAATGCAGTGCCTATTTATGAATCTTTTTATTCTCCAGATATTTGTAATTCTCAGCCTGCTGATCTTAATTCAGTGTTAAATGAAACAGAGAAAATTGTAAATAAAAATCAAATTATGATCATGTTGTCTGCACATTTTTAGCGTGATCTCTGAGAAAAAATGAGTATTGAGTCATGAATTTGTTTTTCTATCCTGCAGCGCTGAGACTGTAAAAGCTATAATGATTGTGAAATGCAATTAGGAAACAAAACAAATAAACAGAAATCACTTATTTAAGACACTGAAAATGCCTAGGAAGACTTTTATTGGGATTTCAAGTATCTTCTTCAGTGATTTGTCTCTTGATGATAAATTTAGTAAATTTGCTATGTATGGGGTAGACAGAATCTCACTTGATGGGGAAACATATGTCAATTTTAAAAATTAAGGGTAAATATAGAATTCTTAAGAAGAAAACTATGATGCAGATGATTAGCTTACCAAGAGTTTATTTGCTTCAGAACACTTATTTTCTTCATTTGTTAATGAAAGAAATCAATGAAATCTTTTTAAATAAATGCACATTAAATTGCACATACCTAAATGCTGTAGAAGTAACTAAATGCATCCAAAGAATGATTCAGGTGTTTATTTGCCCCAATCTAAATTGAATCATTCAACTTTGAAGATTTGATTGTGATATTTTTCAACTTAGAGTCT
>NW_007726605.1:642503-650911 GCF_000696425.1 Galeopterus variegatus
AGAACACTTATTTTCTTCATTTGTTAATGAAAGAAATCAATGAAATCTTTTTAAATAAATGTACATTAAATTGCACATACCTAAATGCTGTAGAAGTAACTAAATGCATCCAAAGAATGATTCAGGTGTTTATTTGCCACAATCTAAATTGAATCATTCAACTTTGAAGATTTGATTGTGATATTTTTCAACTTAGAGTCTGATGGAGCACTGAAGGAACAGTCCTTGTTTTGGGAATTCTATCCAAATATCTGGTAACTGGTTGACAGAACCATACCAAAGACTAACTGCTACTTCCAGTAAAGGCCATTTATTTAACAGAATAAAAAACTAGGGAGATATTTATTTCCAGAAATATATGTAACTATTAGATTGAACTGTATGAAGTCAATAATGTTCAACTGTATTTGATGGACAAAAAATGGAAATTTTGTATCCCACCTCAGGTAAAAAATGTTTTTCATTCAACTGAAACGATAATATGAAAACCCTTCTGCTTTAAAACATTTATAAATATTACATAAAATACAATAAAATACTTTTAAATACATATCTTAATTAATAAGAGAGTAAGAAAAATCCCAAGAAGTCACAAAGTAAGAGAAAGCTAATAACATAAATGAAAAGTGGGAGCTAAAGTTGTGCTTTCCACAGGGGGTGCTTGTTGATATACCAGGATGCTTGGCTTTCCACATTCCCACAGGGACAAGGCACAAGGCTTTGGCTAGGTGGAGAGCTAGCTGAGACAACATACAGCCAGAATCTTTGAATGTTCTTACCTGCTCCTGGGCTCTCAGGATGACAACAACAAAATCTTCTGAGAATTTGCAGCCAAATTCTCGTCTTCCTAAAGTTTTGAGATTTTAGTTTATACTACCAGAGAGATCAAGGACATTTAAGGCCAGCAAATTAATTTCTCTTTATTTGTGTCCATGCACTGGAAGCAGAAAATACAAAGGCTTTCTGGACAAAAGGTACTCAAGATGCAGGCTGTACAGGGTTCTCACAGAAAAAGCTTTCCTGGAAATTAATTCACAACCCCAAGTATAAAAAACAAACCGTTCTAAATAAGAATCAGGAAAGACAACAAACATCACAATTAAACAAAATTATCAGACAATGAAATTATAATATATATAAGTATAAATGTCTTAAAAATAAAATATGGAATCAAAAACACAAGTAAGAAACAAGATGCTATCAAAATAAAAACAGAACAAAATTTTAAATAAACTAACATGAGCTTATAGAAATGAAAAATGTAATTATGGAAAAAAATTAAAAGAAGAGTTAAATGGAAGATTAGATATATCTATTGCCAAGAAGGAAACTAGACACAATAGCTGAATAAATTACTCAAAATGAAGTGCAGAGAATTAAATGGATAAAATAAAATCAAAGCAGTTTTAGGAGACACGGAAAAATAAATGAGATAGACCAAATATTTATTTAAATATTTTTTGTTTTTATTTAAATTGACAGATAACGTTGTATGTGTATATCATGTACAACATGATCTGAAGTATATATACATTGTGGAATCTAGCTAATTAACAAATATACTATCTTACATCATTTTTATGGTGAGAGCACTTAGCATCTACTCTTTGCATTTTCAAGAATACAATATTTCCAATTGACAAGAAAGACTGAAAACAAAGTAGAAAAGAGACAATATGACAGACATCATTTCTGCACATTTTCTAGAGCTGAAGAAAATCTTGATGTTTTTATGTTCATAAACCATGGTGAATCCCAAACAGAATGAATACAAAGAAATCTGCATCTAGACACACTTTAATGAAATACAGAGCATTTAAGAAAAATAATGCTGTTTAAAAGTAATAAATATTACTTAAAAAAATGAAACAGCATATTTACTAACATCGACAATAGAAACAGATGATGGTAAAAAAAGGATTAAAATATTGAGAAAATATAACTAGCAACTTAAAATTTTATATCTAGTCATGAGATAAATTTTACATCCAGATAAATATTTATTAAGAAAATGGTAGAAACATAATGCTGTTTAAAAGTAATAAATATTACTTAAAAAAATGAAACAGCATATTTACTAACATCGACAATAGAAACAGATGATGGTAAAAAAGGATTAAAATATTGAGAAAATATAACTAGCAACTTAAAAATTTTTTTTTTCTCCTTTTTGTCTTTTTTCGTGACCGGCAATGGATCGCAACCCTCAGTGTCGCGCCCGTACCGGACCAGGACCGGCTACGGGATCGCACCCCTCGGTGTTGCACCCGCACCTCGCTCAGCCAGTGAGCTGCCGGTCTGTATGTGGGATCCGAACCCTCGACGGGAGCGCCGCCACCACACTCCCAAGTGGCGTACTGTAGCAGTGCGCCACCGGGCTGGCCCAGCAACTTAAAATTTTATATCTAGTCATGAGATAAATTTTACATCCAGATAAATATTTATTAAGAAAATGGTAGGGAAATAAAGTACATTCTAGGAAAACAAATACTGTGAGTCATGAGAGCAAACAAATACTTAGCAAAACATACTAAATGTTGTTATATCACGGGAAGAATGAAATTGAGTGTCTGGAAAGAAGAACTACAATATAAATAGAAATGGCGAACAAAGAAACAGAAAATAATGGTTTATATGAACAGATATTGTTTGGATAAAATACTAATAATACTGATGATAATCTGGCCTGTATTCAGAGAGGTTTTAGATTCTGCCTCTCCATGGCAGGAGTGTCAAAGATTTGGTGGCCATCTTTAATCTGCCATAAATGACATAAGGTCTAAGATAACAACATTAGTAGATGTCTTGCTTTGGCATCCCAAAGAAGCAGGCCCTGGGACAAGGATTTGGGATCAGCTAGTTAGGTGGGAGGTAATTTTGGGAAACAACAGAACAGAAGTGGCAAATTTAGATAAGGAAGAGAAATATACAATAAATGGTGCATTATCAATTAAGCAACTACTGTGGGCACCTGGAAGTTAATCCTTCTGAGGAATTATGAGAAACAGTACAGAGAATACACAGCTCAGATGTTTTTCACCTGAAGTGCAAGGAACTGGGAGTATTTATACATCAAACTCTTGTCAGTCACTGCTTGAGTGTACTAGGGTTGGGGATATTAATTCCTCAGAACTTCTGACTGCCTGACATGAACACAGGCAGAGCAAGCTCCATGGTGCAGAGAAAGCTTTTAGCAAAAAATGGCAGGTGCTGGAAGTTGGAAATGTTTTAAGCAGGCAGTAAAATGGTAAGGGCTGGCGGATGAGTCCAGAGAATCCGGTTACACTAAGGAACAATCTTTTGTTTTTGTTTTTGTTTTTAAACCAGAATCTTCTCTTTTTTGTAGCTTCTGCCCTATACCTTATAGGTTGCAACTTGTTCTCATACTCTGAGCTATTCTTTCCCCTACACTCAGTGAGGATAAATTTTTTTTCTTCAGCTTTTCTGAAAAAATAAAAAAAATAAAAAAATAAAATAAATAAATAACAATCAAACCATCTTTCACTTAAGTAAGAGAAGACATGCATTTTTCCAAAGGATATTTTACAACGTGTTTACCTAAAGGTAAGGCTGAGAGGAAGCCCCTCTCCTTCCTACTATTTTCATCAGTCAGCCTGGATGTAACACCTAAACTTCAGCATGTAGTCAGAAAAGGAAATTCGGAAATGAGTGTTCTGATAGTAAGATGACATACAAAGAAATCATCCAGCTCTCTTAGTGAAAAGAGAAAAAAAGCTTCTTTCCTAGCTGTTCAAGCAAAAGTACAGGGAAGGCTCTGTTGTCTTGGTATCTTTGTACCTTTAACCATCAATGTGGCCAGGGAGATGGGGGTCTCTGATAGCTGAAGACTGCCTCATCTGCCTACCCCGTGTTGCTGAAGAAAACATTTCCCACAGGAAGAACTGTTCACTTAGCAGAAGGGAAAGTGTAACGGGAAGCCAGATTTTTTTTTCTTAAAAAATAAAGGGTATGCATGTGAAGGCAAAAATTGAAATTGGAATTTTGAACTAATATAGAAGAATGTGTCTTCATCAGCATTTGATACGAGCCAACACAAAGCTCAACCAATAGTTTAAGCAGAATATCACTCTGTACACTTAATAAGGAGGTTCGTATTCCAGTAAATTTTGCATATAACCAAACCTCGTTTATTTCCCCTGAAGTTAATTGAAACAGAAATGTACATCATCATTATGATACCTGTAGGTAGTTTCTATAATGCACATTATTGATTAAATTTTCTAAAGCCACTTTATACCTTAAAGCTGAATACAAAGATGACTTTGACAACAATGGAAATAAAATCCTTTTAAAGCAATCTCTTGTGGTCACACATATTGTTTTGTTGTAATAGGATTCTGTTAATATCAATATATTTCTGTAAATCTCCTTCTCAGTTCACATGATCAAAAGAAAACAGAAGGGAAATATAGTCCCACAGTAGTTAATTAGCACATAAAAAATTGTATTTGAGAACAGGAGGGAAAGAGATGTGCTATTTTCTTACCATTTTATTTCCTTTGATCTGCAAACTTGTTGGGTATCACACACATAATAGATTAACTTCAATTCATACATCTGTAATATTCCACTTTTCTTTACAATATACTAATAAAAACATATTATATTACAGATATACACATACATCTTCACGGTACACTGTTTATACGTGCATGTTTACACACACATGTGCACACATACACACATACATATATATTTCCTCTGCACATGTTGATTGTTATCACACATTCTCAGCCCAGGAAAGCTGATGCAGTGGGCCGACTGCATCCTTTTGGCCAGTGAGCATTAGCATGCTGTGCCTCAAAGGATGTCAGCCAAATAGCACTCTCCTGGACACCGAGCAGAGAATTCTCTGATGCATTATTTCCTCACTGCAGCTCACTGCCATTTTGTTCTATGAAAAACATTTCTGACCCTAAATGGCAACATGTAAAGATATAAAATAAAATGTAAAATTGATAGTGAAAATTTGCCCAAAGATGCAAAGGAAAGGTTTGACTGAGGCTTAAGGTAACTTGAAAGCGATAGTTTAGTCTACTGAGGATAAAATGCAGTGGTCAGTAGGTGACTGATGACATCACTTGGCATTATAAAGGGAATCATAAACATCATTATAGATTGGTGAATAAAATAACAATATTTTCTGAGTAGATGAAAGAAATGCCAGATGCATGTTGTGATTTCAGAGTATTTGGAGAGAATGAAAAAGAGATTTCTGATTCCTTGAAGGTACCACCATGAGAAACCAATGATGCTATAGCATAGAATCGGGTACTTTCAGGAAGGCATCCTCCTACCCTATCAAACCCAAACAGTTTGTTTCTATTTAATTAGATGGAATTGCTCTAAGTGTTCAGAGTTTCAGGAGTGAAAGAATAAGGAAAGTTGAAGGATAATTATTTTTATATGCCAGAATATAAAACTGTAATGCAGAATATTATTTCTTGCTTATAAATAAACTATGAAAAATTTCTTAATAATATTGATACATTGTTAGTATATAGCATATATTTTATATATCACATAATTTATGTAAAGCCTTATACTATTATTGTGTATAAATCATTTTTGTGAACCATTTGATCCTTTGAAAATATTAGATTTTTTTTCAGAAATGCTGCTTGTAAAGATATTGTTAAAAATAATCATTTGCTTCATTTTTTAAAAAAATATATTCTTTACAGAAACTCTGATGAAAGCAAAGTTAAGCCCATAAATGACCATTTTTATAATAGTATTAATTATAGTCATATTGTGTCTTGATTCAATGCAATGACAAATTCTTTTCAATGTCAGCAAAAGAGAAAAGAAATGAAACCAGGGACTGTTAGTTGGCAATTTCTTTTCCTCCCTCCAATTTTTATGAAAAAGAAGTATCACTTTAATAATAACTTCATTATTTATACTTAATCAAGCACAAGTGAAATTTCTAATTATTATTCATCTTAATGATTAATGAAATTATATTGGAAGAATTTCTATCATATGGGCAGACTGCTCTCAAACTGTCTAATATAATTACTAGTGAAGAAAGAGCCACAGTAAAATGATACTTCACAAGTTTTTGGAGTTAACATTCACACCAAGAGGAGACTGTGAATCACTGGCATTAGCTAATGATGACCTGAGATCAAAGACAGATCCTATGGAACTCCAGCTTTCAAGGTAGCATAATAAGTATGCAATGTCAAGTGAAATTTTCCAAATATGAAATTTAAACTGTAATAATGGCCCATCAAAACTGTCAAGCTAGCTTTCCAAGTGATGTGTATATAAGATTGATAATTTCAAAAGCTCTAGGAAAGTGAAATAGTTCCAGACAAATGGCCAAAAGCAAATTCTTAAGTCCAATTACAAAAACCTAAACTTAACCAAAGCTGTCATGGACTGCAGCTGACCTCATGCCATGCCAGCAACAATACACAGAGTAACTGATCTTCCAGAAAGCAAAACAAACAACAAAAGAAAGATCAGTGAATAGGATCTTGCATTCCTTATAAACAGCAATTTTAATCAAGCAACTATAATTCTCCTGTTATATATTCTTATTTCTAAGGTTCTAAATTCTTGGTGTCCAGAATAGGCAAAACTATTGTTGAGTGTGTAAAAGCATGAAGGTACAGATTTGGCAACCAGCAGAGAATGGCAAGTGATAAATGCACACGAAGCTGCAGTGATGGCAAATCACTGTGTATGTAAAATTAATTAGTATAATTCTGATAAGAGCAATTCTTTTTCTATAACAGTTTGTTGGAATTAATAACAATAAGACTGTTAAAAAAATTCTTAATGTGTGTCTTCAGCTCCACTGCAAGCATTATAAATAGAGCTGTGAAATCTTCGTGAAGCCTGTGAGCTGAGCACTCACAACTTCACTTCTGAGAGAGAGAAGTCCAAAAGACAAGCTTGTGGAGGATGTTTAATTAAAGTCAGAATGAAATATTAAAATAGAAAAGTTAGCTCAGCAAAAAATCCCTTTTCATTTCTACTAAATCAGAAACAATTTAGAAAGGAATGGAAACTGGAAGAAAAACAAAACAAAACAAAAATAACCCTTCATTAATTGGTCTGGATTTTTCCATTGTGCTTCTGGAGTTCTGACTCTGGTACACTATAGAGCTTATTTGTTTCAATTATTCTTTTGTGCATTCTTTCATTCACGTAGTCACTTATTGATTGATTCATATATTCTTTCATCTATTCTTTCACCCATTCATTTATTTAACATTTCCTGCTATTTGTTAGGTATTGAGTCATACATTGAACATAAAAAGTGTATATTGGCATGGTGTTTGCCCCTGAAGTACTTAAAGTGACAGAGGAGTGAGTATATCAGTATCTATAATAAAATATGGTGCAATTCAATATGTTATAGAGGAGTAGAGAAGTACTTAAATCTACCTGTTCAAGTGCGGTAGATATGGTCAAAGAAGCTTTCAAAGAGGGGATATTATTTGAGCTATATCTCATGATGGTTTGAAATTGACCAGAGAATCTGCAAAATCTATGCTTAAGCAGAGAGAATGTTTTAAGGAGCATTGACATTTGCAGATAATTAGAAATGACAAATTCGAAGCTTATTTTCTATTATGTTTCACATAACTTCATATTTCAAGCAATAGGTAGTCAGATTTATATGTAATGAACTAGTAGAACAGCAAATGGAATAATAATTCTTAGAGAAACAGTGATTACAGTTAATATTATGTCAGTCTTGACCACAAGGCCAAAAATATGAGTGAGAGAGGTTACTAAAAAGGCATTAAACTTCTCTCCATAGTTATTTAATAATTACTAAGCAGGATGTGTTAAATGAGAGGGTCATAGTCTCCGATTTATTAATATAACCAAGATATGTTTATTTCTTCTAAGTATGCTCAGCACACTCATGTGGGGTCAAAACCCTGGATAGAAATTCTGAGAAGAGAGCTTTCTGCCAGAGGAAATCCTGGAAGTTAATGATGACCTATGAGATGTCACTACATGGAATTAAAGCGGATGGAATGAAATTGAACACATAGGAGATTGTTTCTACTCAAGACAAGAAAAGTATGCAAAATTCTGAGGCACTGGGAAAATGTTAAATTAAATTCTTGACGGTTATTCTTCAAACATTATGGAGAAAGACCTTAAAAGCCTAAGATATTTTACTTTTCTGGTTCATTGAGTATTTTTACTTATTATTATTATTATTGTTATTATTTTTTTTATTACTCACTAGTGGCTTACTTTAACCAATGGATCTATTTTATAGCTGAACTACTGCAATATTAATATATTATTTGGTCTTCGTTTAAAACATGGAAGTGAAAGTGTATATGAGAGTGTTTGTCAAATATGCATTTTACATTTGTATCTGTTGTTCTACAAATATATCCTTTTCAGGG
>NW_007726605.1:651143-653865 GCF_000696425.1 Galeopterus variegatus
TGCCAGAGGAAATCCTGGAAGTTAATGATGACCTATGAGATGTCACTACATGGAATTAAAGCGGATGGAATGAAATTGAACACATAGGAGATTGTTTCTACTCAAGACAAGAAAAGTATGAAAAATTCTGAGGCACTGGGAAAATGTTAAATTAAATTCTTGACGGTTATTCTTCAAACATTATGGAGAAAGACCTTAAAAGCCTAAGATATTTTACTTTTCTGGTTCATTGAGTATTTTTACTTATTATTATTATTATTGTTATTATTTTTTTTATTACTCACTAGTGGCTTACTTTAACCAATGGATCTATTTTATAGCTGAACTACTGCAATATTAATATATTATTTGGTCTTCGTTTAAAACATGGAAGTGATAGTGTATATGAGAGTGTTTTATAGCTGAACTACTGCAATATTAATATATTATTTGGTCTTCGTTTAAAACATGGAAGTGAAAGTGTATATGAGAGTGTTTGTCAAATATGCATTTTACATTTGTATCTGTTGTTCTACAAATATATCCTTTTCAGGGGACCGATTCAGTTTTCAAGAACAGGATACAGATTGACTTGGATTAGTGTTACAGGAAAATATTTAGGCTTTTAGGCAAAACCTTTGGTGGAATATGATCTTAGCTTGGGTTTCCCCCAAAGCAGAGGTTGAAGCAAAGTCTCGTTTGTGGATGCTTTATTTGCAAATGCCATTCCAGAATTAGAGCATGAGAAGCCTTTTCAAACATGCATCAGAGCTTTCCACTCAGGGGAGAAGAGGTAGAGATGGTTATTTATTGGTTCTAGTTATTCTTTATTCAATGGTAGTATCATACATGTCTGGATGGGGCACAGGTTTGAGTGCAAAGTGGGTTCCTCTGGGCATCCCACTCCATGAGTCATGGAACCCAGGAAGGAGGAGTGCTGTAGGTGACAGGCCTGAGTCATAGCCAAGGGCACCTGGGCAGAGTGGTAGAAGCCTGTGCAGTACTGAGGATGACAACAGTAGCTGGAACAAGGCAAAGGGCAAAGCAGTTTTGAAGTGGGACGCAAGAGTATCCTAATACAGGCTGCTGCCAAGTATGCTGCAGATGTAAGTGATGCAATTGCAGTTGCTGATGATGTACTGTCTCTGTGAGGTAACCCTGCTGCCACCAAGGACACTGCCAAGGACACCACAGGTGCAAGGGAGGCATTTGCAGCCACTGGCACCACTGCCACCCCCACAAGTTAACCCCTCTACCACTGCAGACACTGCAGATGCAACACAGGCTGTTGAAGCAGCTGTCACCACTTCTGCCCCCATGAGGTAACCCCACCTCTGCTGTGGACACCACAGACACAAGGGAGGCAGGTGCAATCACCAGTGCTGCTGACACACTCATGAGACAACCCCACTGCCACCAAGGACACCACAGATGCTAGGGAGGCAGTTGCAGCTGCTGCCACCACTGCTGCCACCATGAGCTAACCCAGCTAATGCTGTGCACACTGTAGCTGTGCTTACCACCACTTGGACACTTCAGCCAAGTGGATAGCTTATGCAACTGCCACTGCTACAGTCACTGCCACTACTACAGCTGCCAGACAGCCACCATGGTCGCATGAGCAGGCAACTGCCACTGGAGCCACCACTGCAACATGGCAGCCTACCAAAGCCTCTGCCACAATTATCACCACTTCAAGGGAAGCCTACTACACAGAAGCAGCTGCAAGCAGCAACTGGTGCTGTGCAGGCAGACTGCTGACCACTAGACTGACACAAGGAGGATCACCAGTGGAGGCTAGGGAAGGAGGGTAATAGAAGATGTAACTGCTCTACCAGATGAATAGACATCAATGTAGAGATACTAAAAATATGAAAACAACAAAATATGAGTCCACTAAAGGAATGCAATGTCTCAAGAACCATACCCCATACAGCAGGAAAAATCTTGCAATGACTGAAAAGGAATTCCAAGTAAAAATCTTAAGAAAACTCAGTAAGACACAAGAAGATGCAGTTAGATGACACTTTGAACTGAGCAAAACTATCTAGGATATGAAGAAAGAAATCTACAAAGAGATTAATACTTTACTTTTAAAAAGAATGCAACAGAACACATGGAATTGAAGGAGTCATTAAACAAAATAGAAAACAAAACTGAGAGCTTAGCAGCAGGCTAGAGCAAGCAGAAGAAAGAATTTCTGATTTGAAGATAGTCTCTTCAAAATAACTCAGGTGGACTAAAAAATAACATAAAGACTTTTTTTAAAATGATGGAAATCTAAGGGAGCAGACAATCTTAAGTGCACAAGCATCCAAATCATGGGTATACCTGAAGGGCAGCAGGTATGGGGACAGACACAGATCTTCAGATTCAGGAGGCTCAAAAACCACCAAACAGATTCAATTCAAAAAGGTCCTCTCCAAGGCACATTACAGTAAAACTGTCAAAACTCAAAGACAAACAGAGAATACTAAAAAAAGCAAGAGACATGATTCAAGTCACCTATAAGGAAGTACCCATCAGAATAACAGCAGACTTCTCAACAGAATCTCTACAGGCCAGAAGAAAATGGGATGATATATTCAAAATAACAAAAGAAAAAAAAAATGCCAGCCAGGAATACTATACTCAATAAGGCTATTCTTCAGAAATAGAGGAGAAAGGGCCAGCCCGGTGGCGCACTGGAGAGTGCGCCGCTTGAGAGTGTGGCAGCGCTCCCGCCGAGGGTTCGGATCCCATG
>NW_007726605.1:654253-663076 GCF_000696425.1 Galeopterus variegatus
CAACACCGAGGGTTGCGATCCCGTTACCGGTCAGTAAAAAAAGACAAAAAAAAAAAAAGAAATAGAGGAGAAATAATGCATTTCTCAGACAAAATCTACGATAGTTCATCACCACATGATCAGACCTACAAGAAATCTTCAAGGGAGTCCTGAATCAGTAATGTAAAAAATGATAATCATTACCATGACTATACAAGAAAGACCAAAACACACTGGTAGAACAAAAATGCAAACTAGGAAGAGAAAGAGAGTAGATCTTATCACCTCGAAAAATCAACAAACATTGAAGACAAATAATAAAAGGGAATGAAGGAAAGAAAGGACACCTAAAACATACAAGTCCAGGTCTGGCTGGCTCTACAGCTGAATTCTATCAAACTTTTAAAGAGGGAGTTACTACCAATTCTCCCCAAACTATTCCAAAAAATTGAAACAGAAGCTACTCTCCAAAACTCATTCTATGAGGCCAACATAACTCTAATATCAAAACAGATAAAGACACAACCAAAAAAAGAAAATTACAGGCCAATTTCCATGATGAACATAGATGCAAAAATCCTCAACAAGTATTAGCAAGCAGAATACAGCAACACATTAAAAAAAATCATATACCATGATCAAGTGGGATTCATATTAATGATGAAAGGATGGTTCAACACATGAAAGTCAATAAATGTGATACATCACATCAAAAAACTCAAAGACAAAGACCATATGATTATCTCAATAGATGCTGAAAAGCATATGACAAGATTCAACATTGATTCGTAACAAAGACACTCAATAAATTATGTATAAAAGGAAAGTATCTCAACATAATAAAAGCCATTTATGACAAACCCACTGCCAGTATCATTCTGATTGGGGAAAAACTGAAGGGCCTTCCCCTTAAGAACAAGAACAAGACAAGGATGTCAACTCTCACCACTTCTATTTAACACAGTACTGGAAGTACTAGCCAGAGCAATCAGGCAAGAGAAAGAAATAAGGGAATCCAGATTGCAAAAGATGAAGTCAAACTTTCTCTATTAGCAGGTGACATGATACTATATATAGAAAAACCTAAAGACTCTATCAAAAAACTCCTAGAGCTGGTTAATAACTTCAGTAATATTGTAGGATACAAAGTAAGTACCCCAAATCAATTGCATTTATATACTCAAATAATGACCTAACAGAAAGAAAAATAAAGTAAGCCCATTTACAATTGTCATGAAAAAAACCCAAAAAACAAAAAAAACCCTGGGTATCAATTTAACCAAGGATGTGAAAGAACTTTTCAATGAGAACTACAAACCACTTCTGGAAGAAATTAAAGAAGACAAAAAAAGATGGAAAGATATTCCTGGCTCTTGGATTGAAAGAACTAACACTGTGAAGATGTCCATACCACCCAAAGTGATTTACAGATTCGATGCAATCCCCATCACAATACCAATGACATTCTTCACAGAAATGGAAAAAACAATCTTACCTTTCATATGGAACAACAAAAGACCCCAAAGAGCCAAAGCAATTCTGACCAAAAAAAAAAAAAAAAAAAAAAAGCCAAGGGCGTAACACTACCTGACTTCAAATTATACTACAAGGCTAATGTAACCAAAACAGCATTGTACTGGTATAAAAATAGACACTCAGACCAGTGGAGCAGAATTGAGAACCCAGAAATCACCCTTCAGGCTTACAGCCATCTGATATTTGACAAAGGCAACAAAAACCTATAATGGGGAAAAGATTGCCTTTTCAACAAGTGGTTCTAGGAAAGCAGAAGAATGAAACTAGATAAACATATCTCACCATACACTAAAATCAACTCAAAATGAATTAAATACTTAAGAATAAGACTTGAAACTGTGAAATTACTAAGGGAAAATATAGTTGAAACACTTCAGCAACTAGGTCTGGGCATTGATTTTATGAACATGAGCCCAAAAGCACAAGCAGCAAAAGAAAAAATAAGCAAATATCAAACTAAAAAGCTTCTGCATAGCAAAGGAAACAGTCAACAGACCAAAGTGACAACCTACAGAGTGGGAGAAAATTTTGTCTAACTATGCATCCGACAAGGGAACTCAAGCAATTATACAGTAAAACAACAAATAACCCAATTAAAAAATGGGCAAAGAAGTGGAATAGACATTTTCAAAGGAAGACATGCACATGACCAACAGATACATGAAAAAATGCTCAACATCACTAGTCATCAGGGAAACACAAATTAACACTACATTGAGATACCACCTCACCCTAGTTAGATTGGCTATAATCAAAAAGATGGTGAACAACAAATACTGGAGAGGGTGTGGAGTGAAGGGAACACTCCTATGCTGTTGGTGGGACTGTAAATTAGTACAACCACTATGGAAAACAGTATGGAGGTTTCTCAAACAACCACAGATAGATCTCCCATACAATCCAGCAATCCCACTTCTGGGTATATACCCAGAGGGATGTAAATCATCATGTTGAAAGGATACCTGCACTCCCGTGTTTATTGCAGCTCTGTTTATAATAGCCAAGATATGGAACCAACCTAAATGTCCATTGATTGATGATTGCATAAGTTAAATGTGGTATATTTACACCATGGAATGCTACTCTGCCATGAAAAAGAATGAAGTTCTCCCATTTGCAACAACATGGATGAACCTGGAGAAACTTATGTTGAGTGAAATAAGCAAAGCACAGAGGGATAAATACCACATGTACTCACTCATATGTGTGAGCTAAGAGAGAAAGAAGGGAGGAAAGAAAGACTACAGTGGTGCATTGGACTTGCAGAGGGAGAGAACATTCTTTGGGCTACAAAGTGGAGTGGGTGGAATGGGGGAGGTGGAGGGAGGTTGGGGCTAATTGAGTGGGGGACATGGGGTACAAATGCTATTTATGGTAATGGGTATGCTGCCAGAATGAATCTGGCCTTCACATCTTGGGCCCTAGGGGTAACGATCAGCTTTGTATCTCATGAATATTCATAACTAACAACAACAACAACAAAAAAAAATTGATAAAATACCAGAAGTTAGACAATACCTTTCAGTAACAACCCTAAGTGTAAATGGATTAGATTCTTCACTCAAATGACACAGCTAGCTGATTGGATTAAAAAGCAAGATCTAACTATATGCTGTCTATAAGAGACTCACATCACCTGTAAAGACACAAACAGACTAAGAACGAATGGATGGAAAAAGATATACCATCTAATGGAAATAAAAAAACACAACTGGAGTAGCTAGTTTTATTTCAGATAAAATAGACTTTAAACCAGAAACCATAAAAAAAGACAAGGAAGGCCAATATATAATGATAAAGGGGTCTATCGAGCAAGAAGACTTAACAATCATAAATATATATGCACTCAAGATTGGATCATCCAGATATGTAAAGCTAATATTATTAGACCTAAGGAAAAAGGTAGACACCAAAATGATAATAGTGGGGACCTGAGCATCTCTCACTCAACATTGAGCAGATTATCTAGGCAACAAATCAACATAAAAACACAAGATTTAGATCACAGGATTTGTAGACCAAAAGGACTTGGCAAATATCTACAGAACATTTCATCAAACATTCACAAAATATATGTAATTCTCACCTGCACATGGAACATTCTCTGGGATAGAACGCATGTTAGGTCAGAAATCAAACCTCAACAATTTAAAAAAATTGAAATAATTTCAAGTATGTTCCCAGACTACAACAGATTTAAACTAGAAATCAATAACAAGCAAAATGCTAGAAACTATACAAATACAGGAAAATTAAACATGTTCTTGAATGACATTGGGTCCAAGAAGAAATTAAACAGGAAATTGAAAAATTTCTCAAAACTAACAAAACTAAAGACAAATCCATTATGCTAAACCCTGTGGGATGCTGCAAATGCAGTATTAAGAGGGAAGGTTAGTGCAACAAATGCTTACACCAAACGAATAGAAAGATTTCAAATAAATGACCTAATGCTACCTCAAAGAACTAGGAAAAACAAAAACAATACAATCCCAAAAATAGTAGATGGAAAGAATTATTTAAGATCAGAACAGAACTAAATGAAATAGAAACCAAAAAAACAATACAAAAGATGAATAAAACAAAAAGTTGATTTTCTGAGAAGACAAAATAGACAATCAGTTAAGCTAACTAAAAAAAAAAAAAAAAAAGAGAGAAGACCCAGATAACAAAATTTAGAAATGGAAAAGGAGACATTTCAACTGATACCACAGAAATACAAAAAATCATTTGACTACCATAAACAACTATATGCCAACAAATTTGAAAACTGGAAGAAATGGATAAATTTCTGGACACATGCAAACTACCAAGACTGAAACAAGAAGCAAAAAAAAAAAAAACCTGAAAAGACCAATAATAAGCAACAAAATTTAAGCAGTAATCAGTTTTCCAACAATGAAAAGCCTGGGAATAGATGGCGTTATTGCTGAGTTACACCAAACCTTTAAAGAGAAATTAATACCAATTCTCTTCAAACTATTCTAAAAAATTGAAACAGAGGCCATTCTTCCAGACTCGTACTATGAGGCCAGCATCACCTTGATACAAAACCAGACAAAGATATAATAAAAAAGAAAACTGTAGGCCGATATCTCTGATGAACATAGATGTAATATTCCTCAATAAAATATTAGCAAATAGAATACAGAAACATGTCCAAAAAAATTATACACCACAATCAAGTGGGATTCATCCCAGGAATACAAAGATGATTCAACATCGCAAGTCAATAAATGTGATACACCACATCAACAAGATCAAGGACAAAAACCATATGATTATCTCATGTAATTGCCTATTTCTGTTGCTTATAACAAAATACACAGAACTGGGTGATTTATAAAGAAAACAAAATTTATTGTTTAGAGTTTCTGAGGCTGGGAAGTCCAAAGTCCATCTGGTGGTGACCACAATGATCGAGGGATCTCACATTGCAAGATGGTGGAAGCAGAGAGAGCAAAAATAGAGAAAGACAGACTCTCCACAGTCTTCTTTTAATGCCCTTACTACCATGCCCTGACCAACATTTTTAATCCATTAACTACAGCATGGTCCTACAATCTAATCACCTCTTCAAAGCTCCACCTTTCAATTGCTATAATAGGATTTCCCCACCTCTTAACAGTCACAGTGTGGGCCAGGTCTCTAATATGTAAAACTTGGGGGACTCAATTCAAGCTTCAGTGAGTTTTGTGGTGACATAATTCAACCCACTACATCCCAATACATGCAGAAAAAGCATTTGACAAAATTCAATATCACTTCATGATAAAGACTCTCAGCAAATTAGTTGTAGATGGAAGTATCTCAACATAATAAAAGCCATATACAACAAATCTACCACCAATGTCATCTGAATGGATGATGGGAAAAAGACAAGGTTGCCCACTCTCACCACTCCCGTTAAACATAGTATTAGAAGTACTAGCCAAAGTAATCAGGCAAGAGAAAGAAATAAAGTACATTCAGACTGGAAAATATTAAGTCAAATTGACCTTGTTTGCAGATGGCATGATCCTATGTACAGAAAAGCCTGAAGACTACACCAAAAAATTCTTAGAGTTGAAAAATTATTTCAGTAAAGTTTCAGAATATGAAATAAACACTCAAAATCAGTAGCATTTTTGTACTCCAACAATGAACTAGCAGAAAATAAATCACAAAAGCAAGCCCATTTACAACAGTCACCAAAAAAATAAAATATCTAGGAATCAATTTAACCAAGGAGGTGAAAGATCTCTACAATGAGAACTACAAATCACTGTTGTAGAAATTAAAGAAGACACAAAACAATAGAAAGGTATTTCATGTTCTTTGATTGGAAGAATTAACATTGTAAAAATGTCCATACTACCCAAAATGATCTACAGACTCAAGGCAATCCCCATCAAAACACCAATGATATTCTTCACAGAAATAAAAAAAACATAATAACAATGCTAATATTCATAAGAAACAACAGAAGACCCCAAATAGCCAAAGCAATCTTGAGCAAAAAATAAATAAATAAATAAATAAATAAATAAAAATAGATAAAGCTGGAGTCATAACACTAATTGTTTTCAAACTATACTACAAATCTATAGTAACCAAAACATCATGGTACTGGCATAAAAACAGACACTTGGACCAATAGAATGGAGTAGAGAACCTGGGAATCAACCCACAAACCTACAGCCAACTGATCTTCAACAAAGTCTCCTACAGCATACATGGGGGAAAAGACTGCCTCTTACTTAATGATGCTGGGAAAACGACATCCATCTGTAGAAGAATAAAGTAAACTTGTATCTCTTGCCTTATGTCAAAATCAGCTCAAAATTGATTAAAGACTTAAATAGGAGACCTCAAACTATAAAACTCCTCAAAGAAAACATAGTGGAAGCACTTTAGGAAGTAGGACTGAGCCAAGACTTTATGAATATGACCCCCAAAGCACAGGCAACAGAAGGAGAAATAAACAAATGGGATTATATCAAACCAAAAAGCTTCTGGAGAGCAAAGGAAACAATTAAGAGAGCAAAAAGACAACTTACAGAGTGAGAGAAAAAAATTTCAAACTATGCATCCAACAAAAGATTAATATCCAGAATATACAAGGAACTCAAACAACTTAACAGTGAAAAACCAAATAATCCAATTAAAAAATGGGCAAAGGAGCTGAATAGTCATATCCTAAAGGAAGATATACAAATGGCCAACAGACCACGAAAAAATGTTCAACATCAGTCAACACCAGGGAAATGCAAATCAAAACCACATTGAGATATCATCTTACCCCTGTTAGAATAGCAATTATTAAAAAGATGGAGAATAACAAATGCTGTCAAGGATGCAGAGAAAGGTGAACCCTCCTACACTGCTGGTGGAACTGTAAATTGGTGCAGCCATTATGGAAAACAGTATGGAGTTTCCTCCAGCAACTATAGGTAGAACTGACATACAATCCAGCAATTCCACTGCTGGGTATATACTCAGAGTAATCAAAATCCTCATGTCAAAGGGATACTCCCATGTTTATTGCAGCTCTATTTATGATAGCCAAGATTTGGAGCCAACCTAAATGTCCATTGTTGGATGACTGGATAAGGAAAATGTGGTGTGTTTACACAGTGGAGTACTTACTCTGCCATAAAAGAGAATGAAATTCTGCCATTCACAGCAACATAGATGAACTTAGAGAAAAATCATGTTAAGTGAAATGAGCCAGGCACAGAAAGAGAAATACCACATGTCCTTTCTCATAAGTAGGAGCTGAAAAATAAACAAATACATAAAAAAAGAGAAAGGTACAACAATCAGAATAGTACCCTGAACTTTCAAGAGGAAAGAACAGAACTGAGGTTACCAAAGGTGGGAAAGGGGGAGAAGGGTAAGGGCTGAATTGGTAAAAGGCCATGAAAAACGATTACACTGTAAATTGTGGAATACACAATTATCCTGATTACAGCATTACATATCGCACACAGGTATTGATACTCAACTGTATATCCCATAGACAAGTGCAATTAACTGCGTTACAATCAAACAAATTAAAAAATAAAATAAAATTCAGAGGAAAATACAGAGATTTCCTGCATACTCCCTGCCCGCACACATGCATGGCTGTGCTCCCTGCTCCCATTATCAATATCCCCCACCAGAATGGTACATTTGTTACAACCAATAAATCTACATTAACACATCATTATTACCCACAATCCATAGTTTACACTAGGGTTTACTCTCGGTGTCGTACACTCTGTGGGTTTGAACAAACGTATGAAGACGTGTATCCACCATTATAGTATCATACAGAGTAATTTCCTTGCCCTAAAAATCCTCTGTGCTTTGCTTATTCCTCCCTCCCTCCTTGCTAAGCCCTGGCAACCACTACTCTGTGGGTTTGAACAAACGTATGAAGACGTGTATCCACCATTATAGTATCATACAGAGTATTTTCCTTGCCCTAAAAATCCTCTGTGCTTTGCTTATTCCTCCCTCCCTCCTTGCTAAGCCCTGGCAACCACTGATCTTTCCACTGTCTTAATAGTTTAGCCTTTTCCAGAATGTCATATAGCTGGAATCATACAGCATGTAGCCTTTCAGATTCACTTCTTTTGCCTAGTAATATGTGTTTAAGTTTCCTTCCTATCTTTTCATGGCTTGATAGCTCATTTATTTTTAGTGCTGAACAATACTCCATTGTCTGGATGTACCATAGTTTATTTATCCATCCATCTACTGAAGGGCATCTTGGCAGCTTACAAGTTTTGGCTATTGTGAATAAAGAGTATCCTAATATGAATGCCATGTGCTCTATATCATAGAAGGAAAATTACTTACAAAAGCTAAATGAGCAAATTTATAAATGTTACAAAACAGACTTTTTTCAGTTATAAAAATATAGCAGATAAATATGGCCAAGCTCTAAACTTTGACCATGTCCTCTCATTTTCATACCATTAACCATTTCATTCTCCTCCAACCCCATTCTCAGAGAGAAAGCCCAAATTCTTTAATCTATATAAACATTTGGTTTGGGGACCCACTTATACTCTTTAAAATGATTGAAGATCACAAAAAGTTTTTGTTAATATAACTTACATATATTTATATCAACTATATTAAGACTTCAAACAAATTTTAAAAATAGTTTTAGTACATTTAAAAATGAAAACAATACATATATTACATGTTAACACCAATAATATTTTTATGAAAATAACTATATTTCCCAAAACAAACAAACAAAAAGCTAGATGTCACATTGTTTTACAATTTTTTTTTTTTTTTTTTCGTGACTGGTAAGGGGATCGCAACCCT
>NW_007726605.1:663616-664605 GCF_000696425.1 Galeopterus variegatus
AAATTTTTTTTTTTTTTTTTCATGACCGGTAAGGGGATCGCAACCCTTGGTGTGGTGTCGCTCGCATCGAGCTCAGCCAGTGAGCACACCGGCCATCCTTATATAGGATCCGAACCAGTGGAGGAAGCACCGCTGCGCTCCCAGCGCCGCACTCTCCCGAGTGCGCCTCGGGGTTGGCCCTTGTTTTACAATTTTTTTATGAATCTTTTTGTCTTTTCTTATACAAGACAGCTGTTTTCTTCTATCTGCTCTGCATTCAATCTGCTGAGATGTCACATACCATGTCTCTTCTAGAAAACTCCACTGTACACATGAGAGAATGAGAGCAAAAAGGCAAATGACATAATGATATTATGAAAATTGTTTTGTCCCTGAGGACCCCCTGTAATAGTCTCAGGAACTCCTAGAGGTTTCTAAATGACATTTTGGAAACTGTGTAATTATATATAGAAACAATCTTCCAATCTACCTCTCTGATTTGATTTCCTGCCATCTCATAAGTAAGTCTTACACTCCGGCCATAGTGAATATCAGCCAAACACAGCCTCCAGATTCCTTGCATCCAAGTTTTCCACCTTTTCACCAACTACCTCTGCTCCCCCGCTGTCTTCACTCACACTGTTGGTGTTTGTCTAAATCCTTTTAATTTCCTTTTGGAAACTTTTTATAATCCTCTTACTTTTACTTCTATTTAGTAAGAATCGTTTTCTTCTTCCATAATAGATATTGATATGTTTTGCTTCCCTTATGACTACTGTAAAACTTCCATGAAATTCAGCCTTCATTTTTGTGTAGTAGATTGGTCAATAAATATTCACTGAAAATATGCTATTACTTTTTACGCTGCCAATTGTCTGCCTTACAGTTTATAGCATATAGACCAAGAAACCTTATCATTTCCCATCTATTTTTTAAATACTGATAAACTTATTATTATGGATTGAGGCTTCAGAAAACCATTAAGAGAAGACTCAGGTGTATGACTTCAC
>NW_007726605.1:665105-671232 GCF_000696425.1 Galeopterus variegatus
TATTATTATGGATTGAGGCTTCAGAAAACCATTAAGAGAAGACTCAGGTGTATGACTTCACTAGTCCTGAAAATGATGTAGGTGCATTTCACATCTTCTTTGTTTTTAAGCCCATCCAATTATTATTTTATGCTACTTAGACTGTACAGTTTCATTTGATAGAGGATAGGAACTAGATAAGGTAGCCTACTGAATGCTATGGCAATACTTGCAATCTGCAATTAGTGACTAAATATCTCCTAGTAGTTGTCAGGTAAGGCTGATGTTGGGTTTTGACAGGAGACTGAAGTACTATTGAACTTGTGAATGCAAGGATGTAATTCACACACTGCAATCTTGCTCATGCACAGTTTGATCAAAACTCTGATGAACTTTGTCAGATAATTGGTACTTGTTTGGAAGACCCCTGACAACACAGATTTTTCAGGCTTTCCTTATTCTATCTGGGTAATTAAAGGTAGTTGAAGGGAAGGCCACTCCATTGTTTTTTAATTCATAGATTGCAAAATCATTACCCTCTAAGTGTTTATATGTATGAGATTAATTATTGTCTTCTTTCTAGTGCACAAGTCCTACCACCATAGATACACTCATAATAACATAAATAGACAAATGTATTTATATATTTTCTTCCTGTCTAACCAAGATAGGCCAACATTAAGATAAAAAAATGTAATTTGATGAAGAACTAGCCAAACTGAAAAGTTTGGCATGCTTAATACTAATTTTAAAATACCTCCTGTGCAAGCAGGGCATCATGTGGATAGGTCCATAAGCTGAGGGAAATATAATTAGTTACCACAATATAAAGCACAATATAAGATTACCGCAATCAAGGTAATTAGCACATATATCTCTTTTGATACTACAGATGAGCTGTTTGTACTCTTGCCAAGACCAAGTACAACTATTGTGCACTAGGTATTGTCCGCTCTTGTCTACGCAAGTACAATTCTCCCCTCTCTTGTCTCATCCTCAGGCTTCCCTCTCTGTTGGATCATTCCATTAGCATACCAACATGTTGTTATTTCTCCCATTTGAAAAGAAGCTATGCTTGATTACAGTTTTATCTCCAACTAATACTCTTTTATCTCCTACAATTGACGGTAAGCTCTTCAAAAGAGTTTTCTGATCTTGCTTCTTTCATTCTTTCTTCAACAATTCAATGTTTTTTTTGCTTCTTCCAACATGACTTACTTAAAGTACTTAATCAAGGTCACCAGTAACCTTTGCATTGCTAAATTCAATGGCCAGTTCTCATTCCTCATCTTATTTTATTCATCAACAACATTTGACTTAATTATGCACTCTCTCCTCTGCGAAACGCTTAACCTCCCTTTCTCTTAATTCTTCTGCTCTTACTGGCTGTTTATTTTCAGTCATCTTTTCTAGGTCTTCAGACCTCTGTCGATGGACTTTCCTACCTTAATTATGCACTCTCTCCTCTGCGAAACGCTTAACCTCCCTTTCTCTTAATTCTTCTGCTATCTTACTGGCTGTTTATTTTCAGTCATCTTTTCTAGGTCTTCAGACCTCTGTCGATGGACTTTCCTACTCTCTATATACTTTTTTTTTGATGTTTTAATCCTGTCCCAGGGTTTTAAATTACATCTGCACCCACAACTCCAAAGTACTTATCTCTATTACTACTGCTCCTGAAAGTTAACTTGCACACTATTGCTTGATTATGGTTAGAAGTTCATAGTATTAGATATAACACGATTGCTTTTTGCTCCCTTCCTTCTACATAGGATTGTATAGTTCAGAGTCTTTGTTAGAGCACTGTTGTTGTTGTTTTCCCCTTTCAACTCTAGGACACTGATGATTCTTTTTTGATCTTTCCTAGGAAATGTGACTCAGGAAAGGAAAGAAATAGTGGTGGGAAAAAATAGGGTGAACAAAGGAGAGATAAAAGGAACCTCTTGGTTAAGCTTTGAAACTGAATATTTGCCTTGGTAAAAGAGGAGAGATGTTTCACAATATTTTTTAAAGCAACAATTTCAAATAGTCATAACTACTGGGGAGAAAATATCCACAGAAGATTCTAAGAGGATACAAAGGGATGCAAAGTTGTGAAATCTCAACATTACAAAGCATGTTCTTGCAGACAGTTTTGCTAAACACCAAAGGGGTAGAGATCATTGGATTATGATAAAAGGCCTATAGCTTTAATTTATTTACAGGTCACAAATTAATAACAATCTCAGATGTTTTATATTTTTATGGAAAAATATTAGCTTATGTTCTCATATTTTGCAGAGCTGGTTTTATGGCTTTTGGACCATTCTATCACAATTCTGATGCTTTTAACTCCTCTTTGAGGCAGAGAATTTACTTTGAGATTAGTTAGTGGACAGACCCATCCTCTGGGCTGTCCCCTTCCTCATTTTGCTCTGCTTAAGATGACAAGTTGAATTGCTCTGGCCTCCTTTCACGGACAGCTGTTCATGCCTCTCCTGGGCTTTTCCTGCTGTCTTCTTTAGTCTAGATATGTCCTCAGTACTGCTGCACCAGCAGCAATGCTAATTCCAATATTGTAGACTTAGACACCTCTACTGCTGCCTCTCTCAAGGTGTCACTCATGCTGTCATTAGATCCTTCCAGGTGTCTACCAAATTCTTGTGAGCTAAGAAACAGGGATTCCTCACAACATGCCTTTCCTATTCTCTTCACCATTGCTCTCCAGTGAGTGAGAAAGGGCTGAAATTGATAAAGAATTGATTTCTCGCAAAACAGTTTCTTGTCTGCTCAAGATTTTCAGCCTGGAAAGAAGGCAATAAAACAAATGACCCTAAGAAGAAGCAAAACTATTTTTCAGTTACTCTTTAAATACTAGAGGTTTTGCCTCAACTTCTCTCACTACTGAAGTAAAGTTTTTCATCTAATTCTACTTTCTTCTACAATTGCCCTAGGTGCATAATCCTACTTTCCCTTGACCTGCATTCATTTCTTCAAGTGTCCCAAAGCTTGGAGCATATCTAGACATCAGGTTTCTTTAACGCAAGTAGTAAAATATCTTGGCGGGCTGGGAAGATAATAGAAAATATACTAAGTTTGGATTAACAAAAATCTGGTTATATTTGAGCTATAATGCTTATTATCTGCATATATTTGAGCAAATTTTTAAGTCTCTATGATATTCTAATTCAGTATCACAAACCTCCCCCCCCCAAATAAAAGTGGATATGAAGGCCAATCTTGTAGGAATATCTTATAAGAATTCCATAAAAATTATAGAGTTGGCATTTGGCAAGTGGTAATCATCATGATTATTTTGGTTATGAATAAAAGTAAAGTGACATAAGAATAATTAAAGTAGAATTAATTATTTTTTACTAAATGTTATGTCCTTTAAAATTAGATATTTGCCTTCACTCAGACTTGGTTTTTTAGTATTTCCCAGTGAGCCTGATGTTATCTAATTTTATCTTGTCAGGTGTTCTATTTGATTTATTCTTCCTCTGTTTCAGGGATACAAATTCACTTTTTGGTGTTACTAATAAAAATCTGGGAAGGGGCATAATATTTTTAAACTTTACACTAAAACTTGCTGGCCTTTTATCTTCTCATGCAGAAAAATTTCTCTTATTTTTAAATACGATGTCAATTGTTTTTTGTAATACATTTTCTGTCTCTAAAAGTAATGTACCTTATTGCAGAAATTTTATGTTGTAAGTAAATGAAGAAGAACATAAAAATCATCCCTAAGCCAAATAAACAGACAAGTTAAGAATTTTGCATGTAGAAATCTGTAAAAATATGCATATATTTAATCATATGTGAACCTATTCTATATACTATTTTATAACTCTTCCTCCCCCACACTTTTTAAACTTGTTTAAAGGATGATACGTCATTTAGAAGAAAACTTCCACAGCATCATTTTAATGAATACATGGTGCTCATAAAATAGATGTACTGTAATTTATTTAACCACATGCTTATATTGCAGGATTGGCTATTTTCCATTTTTGTTGTAATAAACAATGCTACAATGAACATTATGTACATAAATCTTTATGCACATCCTTAATCATTTCTTTAGGATAAATTACTAGAAACAAAATTGCTGTGTCAAAGCCCATGCATATTTTATTTATTTACTATAACCTAGTTTTTAATCATAAAGTAATAAATGCACTTTGGAAACAGTCAATCAGTACTTAAATGTAAAAAAAAAAAAGCAAAAATGAGCTGTCAATTGGCATCACACGTTAGAGATAAACACAATTAAAATATGTATTTGTAAATTTTTCTCACAATTCTTTGATATTCCAGCATATTTAAATATACACTCTTATCCTTGTTAATACACAGGGGCTTATAATATATATTCTTTTGTATTGTAAATTTTTCAGTCAATGTACTTCAGAAATATTTACTCATAGTTTTGCCTCTTTCTTTTTACCTGTTGGATAGTATTTCATAAAATGCATGTCCATTATTTTATTTAACAGATCTTTACTTGATAAACATTTAGGTTATTATTTTTGCCTTTATAATAAGTGTTGTAATAAACATCTTTGTACAATTGTCTTTGCAAACTTTTGACAGTATATATTGGATTAATTTCTAAAAATGGAATTAATGAATCAAATAATGTATATAGTTAAAAATTTGGTAGTGTGGATAAGTACTTTGTGGAGTTTAATATTTAAATCAGTAGTGCCATTTTTTTGAAATGTTATTTCCGAGATATAACGTAAATAAAACAGTGCATTTTGAAGCAAGAAAAGATCTCAGAATATTGAATAGTTTTAGTGTTTTTTTCATGTGATATGCTCCTGTTTTGGACTACATAGAAAAAAATCCTAAAATGTAATGGTAAACAGATATCTCTATAATCAATTAAGATGTTGAAAAATACCACTGTTTTTCAGGGTATTATTGGATTTGCAAATTATACTATGTTATCTAATAATTTAATTCTAGAGCATCATACCCTTTTACCCACTACCACTCTCTGTTTATATTTACATAACGTAAACTATTGTGGAGATAGGCAATGATCTTGCTAATTTTATTCATTTATTTAACAAATATTTAATGAATGTCTACTCTATACTAAGGCCCATTCTAGGTGTCAAGAATAGAACAATGATCTGAACAAAAATACCTTTCCTCATGGTGCTTGCACTCTAGTTAGAAAAACAAAATAAATTAAACAAAAAGTACAGATTGTGAGAAATAGCAATCAATGCTAAAACAAAACAAAACAAAAAAGGAAAGGAGAATGGGGAGTATTGGGCATGGAGTATTGGGCAGTATTTATAATTCTAAGTAAAGGTGAAAAGCTGACAGAAGTTCTTTGAGGAGATATTTGAAGGAGGTGAGACAGTTTGATCAATAAAGCTAGGTGTGATAGTCAGTTTTACGTGTCAACTAGGTTAGGCTACAATCCCTAGTTACTCAAGCACACATTAATCTAGGTGCTACTGCGAAGGTAATTTGTAAAAGTAATTAAAGTCCATAATCAGCTGACCCTCAGTAAGGAAGATTGTCCTAGATAATATAGGTTGAACTGATTCAACCATTGGAAGGCATTAAGAGCAGAGCTGAGGTATCCTCAAAGAATAAGAAATTCCATGTGTGATCTTTAGCTTAACCTGGTACCTCAGACTTCCAGCCTTTCCTTTCTGATGCCATGCCCTGAGAATTTGAACTTGCCTAACCAGCCCTCACAATAAGCCAATACCTTATAATAAATTTCTAAATATTCATCTCCTACTGGTTTTATTTCCATAGTTAAATCCTGACAGACACACTAAACATATTGAATAATTCAGATATATCTTTAATTTCACGATATGGAATGCATAAATAGTCAAAATATATATGTGACTTAGAGAATGGTTATGTCTAACACCATAATGACTTTTGGATGAGTTCTAGCTCTGGACAGCTTCTGTTTCATCCTGATATCTTCCTGGGCACTCTCAACCATAAATAGAAAAACTAGACAGAAAATCAGCAAGTGTATAGAAAAACTAAACAACTTCATCAATCAATAGGATCTAATTAACTTTATAGAACACTCCACCCAACAACAGCAGAATATGCATTCTCTGCAAGTTCTCATGGAACATATATCAAAACAGACCACATTGTGGGCCATAAAACAAACATT
>NW_007726605.1:671880-681368 GCF_000696425.1 Galeopterus variegatus
CATTCTCTGCAAGTTCTCATGGAACATATATCAAAACAGACCACATTGTGGGCCATAAAACAAACATTGACAAATTTAATAGAATTGAAATCATAATGGAATCAAACTAGAAATCAATAGCAAGTAGGTAACAGGAACATTTTCATACACTTGGAAATGAAACAACACATTTTTAAATAATTTGTAGTCAAAGAATTCTCAAGGAAAATCCAAAAACACATTGAATTAAATGAAAATCCCACTGCTGTCATCTGAATGTTTGAGTCCCCCCAAATTCATATGTTGAAATCTTCACCCCCAAGGTAATGGTATTAGGAAGTGAGGCTTTTAGAAGGTGAATTAGAATATGAAGGCAGAGTCTTCATGAATGGGATTGGTGCTTTTATAAAAGAGACTGCAGAAAGCTAGCTAGCCCTCTTTCACCACAGGAGGATGCAGTGAGAAAGCAACATCTATGAACCAGAAAATAACCCTCATCAGACACTGAATCTACCAGCACCTTGATCTTGGCCTTCCTAGCTTCCAGAACTGTGAAAAATAAATTGCTGTTGTTTACAAGCTACCCAGTTTATGAAATTTTGTTACAACAGCCTGAATGCACTAAGACAGACTGGTATCTAGAATATATAGAGGATTCTCAAAATTCAGTAGTTAAAAATCAAACAATCCAATTATATAATGAACAAAGCTGTAAACATTTCACCTAAGAGGACATACATATTCCAAATTAACACAAGCAAAGATCTTTAACATTATTGGTTATTAGGGAAATACAATTTAAAAGCACAGTGAGATATCTCTACATACCTATCAGAATGGCTAAAAGAAAAAAATAATGACAACACTATATACTAGTGAGGATGTGGAAAAACTGGGTCACTCAACATTGCTGGTGGGAATGCAAAATGAAATAGTCACTCTGGAAAATAGCTAGGCAGTTTCTTCAAAAACTAAGCATGCAACTTCCAAATAATCCAGGCATTTATTTCATTGAAATGAAAACTTATTTTTCCACAAAAACCTCCACACAAATGTTTATAGTAGCTTCATTTATAATAGCCCAAAACAAGATGTCCTCGCCTGGGTGAATAATCAGACTGCCATGCACCCATATCTGAAATAAATAGGAAGAAACCATTGATGCATACTACGACTTTGATGAATCTTAAGAGAATTTTGATGAGTGAAATAAGCCAATCCCAGAAAGTTACATACAGAATAATCATATTTATACAACATTTTGAAATGACAGAATTACNATCTTCCTGGGCACTCTCAACCATAAATAGAAAAACTAGACAGAAAATCAACAAGTGTATAGAAAAACTGAACAACTCCATCAATCAATAGGATCTAATTAACTTTATAGAACACTCCACCCAACAACAGCAGAATATGCATTCTCTGCAAGTTCTCATGGAACATATATCAAAACAGACCACATTGTGGGCCATAAAACAAACGTTGACAAATTTAATAGAATTGAAATCATAATGGAATCAAACTAGAAATCAATAGCAAGTAGGTAACAGGAACATTTTCATACATTTGGACACGAAACAACACATTTTTAAATAATTTGTGGTCAAAGAATTCTCAAGGAAAATCCAAAAACACATTGAACTAAATGAAAATCCAACTGCTGTCATCTGAATGTTTGAGTCCCCCCAAATTCATATGTTGAAATCCTCACCCCCAAGGTAATGGTATTAGGAAGTGAGGCTTTTAGAAGGTGAACTAGAAAATGAAGGCAGAGTCTTCATGAATGGGATTGGTGCCCTTAAAAAAGAGACTGCAGAAAGCTAGCTAGCCCTCTTTCACCACAGGAGGATGCAGTGAGAAGGCAACATCTATGAACCAGGAAATAACCATCATCAGACATTGAATCTACCAGCACCTTGATCTTGGCCTTCATAGCTTCCAGAACTGTGAAAAATAAATTGCTGTTGTTTACAAGCTACCCAGTTTATGAAATTTTGTTATAGCAGCCTGAATGGACTAAGACAGACTGGTATCTAGAATATATAGAGAATTCTCAAAACTCAGTAGTTAAAAATCAAACAATCCAATTATATAAGGAGCAAAGCTGTAAACATTTCACCTAAGAGGACATTCAGATTCCAAAAGATCTTTAACATTATTGGTTATTAGGGAAATACAATTTAAAAGCACAATGAGATATCTCTACATACCTATCAGAATGGCTAAAAGAAAAACTAATGACAACACTATATATTAGTGAGGATGCAGAAAAACTGGATCACTCAGCATTGCTGGTGGGAATGCAAAATGAAATAGTCACTCTGGAAAATAGGTAGGCAGTTTCTTCAAAAACTAAGCATGCAACTTCCAAATAATCCAGCAACTGCACTACTGGGCATTTATTTCATTGAAATGAAAACTTATTTTTCCACAAAAACCTCCACACAAATGTTTATAGTAGCTTCATTCATGATAGCCAAAAACTAGATGTCCTCGCCTGGGTGAATAATGAGACTGCCATGCACCCATATCTGAAATAAATAGGAAGAAACCATTGATGCATACCACAACTTTGATGAATCTTCAGAGAATTTTGATGAGTGAAATAAGCCAGTCCCAGAAAGTTACATACAGAATAATCATATTTATACAACATTTTGAAATGACAGAATTACAGAAATGGAGAATAGATAAGTGGGTGCCCATGTTAAGAAGGTTGGGGGGTGGTTTGGGCTGGTGCTTGGTGAGAGAGGAGTGTGTGGCAATAAAAGGGCAACACGAGAGATCTTCGTGGTGGTGGGAATGCTCTTTGTCTTGACTGTATCACTGTCAATATGTTGGTTATGACATTGTAGTATAGTTTTGCAAGATGTTACCACTGAGGGGAAATGGGTAAAGGGGAAATTGGATTTCTGTATTATTTCTTATAACTGCATGGGATTAATAATTGTATCAATATTTTTTTTATTTTTAAGAAAATAAATTTACAATATTTAACATCATGTGTATTATCACTTCTAAATGCACTTAATTTTCATGCATGCTGGAAATAGTAGTTCTTGCAAATTATAGTTTTTTGTCTATTTTAACATATCCTTCAGTAATGAATATTTTAACCCAACACCATTATTTTCTGCCTGTTTGAACTTACCCATTTATTTAACATAATTTCACTATTCTAGTCCCCCCCAAATATAAATTTATTTTATTATGCAGGTTTTTTGTTCCTCAACATTATTTTCAAAACTAAAATTTTGGTAAGTATATGATTCTCTAAAATACATTTTCTGAAATTTTAAAATTCCAGTATAAACTACAAAATAATAAAGCTGGGATAATCTGAATCATTTAAAAATAATTTGTCTATTAATGGTAGAATAAGAAAAGTATAATGTATTAAATATGCCTCGAGCATATTTTGCTATGAAAACAAAATTAAAATACTTTGAACAAGTGACATTTACAAATGTTTAATGGGATACTCCAGGAACACTTGGAATGACTTTTGATAATTGGTCAAAGAATTTTAATTAAAGTATTTTCCTTAAAGGACAGTCGTACTGCTCATGAAAATCTGAAATATGTATTTAAGACATCTTAGGAATATACTATTATGTAAGAATGACAATAATAACAGTTATACTAATATGGCTACAGTATGTTTGTTAAGGGAACACATAACTTTTTGTAAAAGGAAGTTTGCCTATCATTTCACAGTGACAGTCACATGAACTTTGAAAAATATTATTTTGCAAATGCCATTCTTAAGAGAAGTACCACTAGAAGTAACCTGACATTTGTAACTATTCTAAATAACGCAACAAAAGCATTTTCGAGGTTCATGTGCAACTTTTCATATGCAGACTTTGCAGTTCTCTTTAATAATTTAGATTGTTTGGACACATCTTACTGAATCATATTTTTTGAATTGAAACATACATCACCTTGTGAGTCAGTCAAGAATTTGCAGAAAGTCATACTCTTGGTTCTCTGCTTTACCTGACCCGTTTTGGTTTTCGTTCAGCCTCTCCTACTATTCTTAATCAGATGTTATATCCTTGATAGGTTACCATATTCAGGGACCATACTCATCTGTTAGATATCTGTTCAATTAACTGAAGCAATTGTGTAGTGTTTGTCTAGTTAATTACCTGAGAATCCAAGGTCATAAAAGTTTGGATATTAATACATGTTTCAGATACTTTTCCTAAATAACCTAGGCTCTTTTCATGGAACCTGAATTCTAACTCCTGTATTCCTGATTCACTTGACTGTGAACCACACAATTTCTTATACTCTTTCTAGTTCCATGGTCTCACCCCATTAGCTTTTATCCTAGGCATGTGTTAATTCCTACAGTGGCCTGAAACCTGTTGCATGACACAGAACTGAAATTGAATTGAATAATGAAAATGAAAATTTTAAAATAATATGTAAGATGTGGGGAACACCATCATGTGCATCCATGAATCATCATTAAATTATTGTCAAAATAAACACATATATCAAGATGTATTTTTCTGTGTAAACCAGGAGACAGTATCCTTATTACTTTTTAATAAAACACATGTTTTTGGTGAAGTTCTTAAAACTAACTTTATACACAAAGTCATAAAACTTAGGGCCGAGCAGTGCTCCCACCGCGGGTTTGGATCCTATATAGGGATGACTGGTGCGCTCACAGTGCTCACTGGCTGAGCACGGTGCAGCCGGTCTCAAAAAGGACAAACAAACAAACAAACAAAAAAAGCAAATAAAACTTACAAGAATTTTGGTAAAGGTGCATATTTTTCAGTAGGACAAACTAGAGGTTCATAGCCTCACTCTCATTTAATAGCTGTAGAATCTTAAGCAATTTTCTTAATCTCTTAGACAGAGTAATGCACTTAATGCTAGTGCTAAGCATACAGTAAATGCTCAACAAATTACAGTTTTTACTATTATCGTTATTATAACTACCAGTACAACCACTGCTGTTATTACAACCAGTACTCTGTAACTACTACTTATACTAGAATAAAAAGAAGGAATGCAAAAGGTAACTGAAGGACATTTATAGTTTCATGGTGGGAGACATTATTTATTGTTCCTTATGTAATGTTGACATTTTATGATTCAAAAGATTGAAATGCTCTTTTATCAGTGTTAATTATTCAGCCCATTTGGGGAACATTTTCATTGCACCGGCTCAGTACTCCCAGTGTACCCAGTTTTTGTGGTGGGAGAGGGGTGTGATAGTTCAACAAAGGAAATTCCTTTGATTTGAAATGACACTAGTTTAGTAGTTTAATAGATAGCATCTCTCTTGTAATGTGAAATGATGTGGAAAAAGTTCATTTTGGCCAAATCCATTTGAGTGGGAACATTTTAACTGTCATTTACTGCTTAAAAACAATCACTTTTTGAAGGAGCAGTAGAATTCAAATTCACAATCAGAAAAAGATGGTGGATATTTGGAATAAATAATATGCTAATTCTCATAAAAATCACAAATATGTCATGTTTATTTGAATTTGTAATCCCAGATAAACTTTAATTCCTGGCAATATTTGTTGTCTAGTGTATACTTTATCTCTGCTTCTTCTTAAAACTGGTTCTAATTAAAATAGATTATTTTTTAATTTTCAAAATATTATTGCTGCAAGTTGGTTCTCCCTATTGTAACATGTTCATACCTACATACAATTTCATTGTACTGCAAAATTCACTCAATAAACATTTGTTGAATAAGTTTTAAATTTGAATTGCTATACAAAATGCAGTTCCATATACAATGCCATAAGGCAAAGATGATTGTTATACAGTCTGCTCTCCTTTCTTTCCCCCACATGCAGCAATAGTTCTCTACAATTTTATCAACATATACTTTGTCCCTATGTTCTCAAAGTTAGAGTTCAAACAAATAATTCCAAAAATAAAATTCTGGCAAATATATTTGTCATGTGATGGAAGGAGATGACTGCAATACTACCAAGCCATAGAGATGGCTTTCATTATTCACCAAATGGAAGGCTGCACTACCAAGGTTGCCAAAGGCTATGGTACCTTCACGGTGTATTTGTCTCCAAGCTGCGTTTTAATGCACAAAAAGAAGCCACAAATAACTAGCAACATGACTACCAGGGTGTGAAATGTCAAGTTTAATTTCACAATTGACTCAACAATTTCTAAATTTCTAGGGAAGGAGAGTTTAAGAGCTAAGCGATAGGCACTTTTTGTATGGCTGGAGGTAATCTGCTTCATGTTTGCAAAAAAGTACACTTCCCTGAACAATTCAAATATTGAAAGAAAAATTTAAATATTTGGAAAGCATGTTCTGTGAAGACGTATCAATTTTCATAATATTGTACATTTCAATTTAAGAATTATTTTCATGTTTTCTCCAGGGAAATATAATTAAAGTATAATATTTATCATTATAATATCTAGATCTTTTTAACTTGATGGCAAGTTAAAATTTAATGCAACATACCTATTTGAGATGTTTAGAATAGTTTACATATAGTGAATTTTCACAAAAAAAAAAAATAACAGATCAAAAGATGTGTAGCAAGGAGGAGGATATTCATGTTTGTAATCTCTAAAATGAGCTTGCCACAATGCCAGAACCAAGGAGCATGCCAAAAACATCACCTCCATGTGGGTGGCCCACCACAGCCACCGCCATGACCATGGCTGCTGCAAAAGTGACTAGACGCCACAGCCACCATGCAGATGGTCTGCCAGCCACTGTAGTGCATTGACACAGGAGAGTCACCAGCAGAGATAAAGAAAAGAAGACGATATCTCTTTCAACAAAGCCCATTCCAAAGTGACAGAAGAAGCATCTGCTCTATGATAACATTGGGGGACTTGACTACACATTTCAGCATTGGACAGATCATCTAGGCAACAAATCAACAGAGTAACCAATACTCTTTCAGAAGGAGAGAAGAAGTCTAGTGTTATTAGAGGTGGGAGATGGGAGGGAGGGGAGGAAAGGGAGAGATTGGACAAGGAGCATAAAGAATAAGTAGGATTTGTAACAATATATATGCTAGTAATATTGATTTGATCAGCATATGTCAATGTTGAACCCCCAAAATATGTATAATCAATTTTGATTCCATAGAAATTAAATAAATAAATAAACAAATAAATAAAATGATCATGCTGTCTGAAATAACAATAACAGATCAAAAGATATATAGCAAAGAGGAGGAGATTCATGTTTGTAATCTCTAAAATGAGCTTGCCATTGAACAATATACAGAAGGTTACAATTTATGAAGCTTTCCTTTTTAATGTAGGGATATTTATGTCTCTTTACTGAATCACTTAATTCAATCCTCTTCAAATGTCAAAAGTATAATGCTAATTATGACTTAATGGACACATATCAATGGAATGCTAAAGTAATATGGGTCTGGCCACCTAGTTTTCTAACCTAATATGGAGATTTTGCTACCTGGATCAATGTTTCTCAGACATCATTAAAAATAAGTATCACTCGTGCATTCCAGTGTTCATTGCAGCTCTATTTGCAACAGCCAACGTATGAAACCAACCTAAACATTCATTCCCAGACAACTGGATAATGAAAATGTGGTGTATATACACAGTGGAATACTACTCAGCTGTAAAAAGGAATGGAATTCTGCTATTCACAGCAACATGGATGAGCTTGGAGAAAATTATGTAAAGTGAAATAAGCCAGGCTCTGAGGGAAAAATACCATATATCCTCACTCATAAGTGGGAGTTAAGAGAGAAAGAAGGCAGGAAAGAAAGACCACAGTGATAGTGGTGTGTTGGACTTGCAGAGGGAGAGAACAGATTAAGGTTGCCTTGGGGGAGGAAAAATAAAGAGGGTTGGGAGATGTTGGGTGGAGGACATACATGGGAAATAATTGCAATTTGAGTTGGTGGGCATGCTGATATTATTGATCTGATCATCACAGGTCGGGCATCAATGCTGACAGTCAGCTTGGTGCCCCATGAATATGTATAATCAATAAATATAAACAAACAAACAAACATTCAAATAAATAAATAAATAAAAAGTGAAAAAGAAGTATCACCTGGAAATCTCGTTTAGCTACAAATGTGTTGGTTCTGTATTTTGATTTAGGGAGGACCAGAAACCTACTTACACTGTTTCTCTAGGATATTCAGAGGAAGTTGGCCCAAGGGAGAGTTTTTTAGACCATCTATCTAATTAATATATTGTTTTTCATGATTTAAGATGCCTTTAATTATAAAATGGATCTCTACATGAAAAAAAGATCTAGGATATTCAGAGGAAGTTGGCCCAAGGGAGAGTTTTTTAGACCATCTATCTAATTAATTTATTGTTTTTCATGATTTAAGATGCCTTTAATTATAAAATGGATCTCTACATGAAAAAAAGAAAAAAAAATGTCAATTATATAATACCATTGATTATAAGATAAATCTTAATTTTAGACAAAGGTTAAAAATGTGCTCATTGTAGAGTTGTTGAAATATTATGTCATTTATCCCTACCAAGTTTTGACATCAGCTGGATAGCAGATTAAAAATTAAACTCTAACAAATCCCTGACTCAACCAAACAAACTCATTTTATTTACAACCTATACTCTGTGCCAGAAGTTTTGATAGTCATCTGTTCCTGTTATTTTTTGCTGAACTTAAAAAGTAAATAAAAAACTAAAAAACACTGTACTGAAACTCAGGGTCTTTAAACAATAATTTTGTGTTATTTTACTTTGTTCTATGAATTGGTAGGGATCAACTGGGCAATTTTCACTTGGGATGCCTCATGCAGTTGCTTTCAAGTGCTGGCTGGAGCTACAGTCAAATTAAGGTCAATTAAGCTGAACTTTGAAGATTGTTCATTCATAGGGCTGACGGTCGATGCTGGCTATGGGCTTAAAACTCAGCCGGAGCTTTCAACTGGAGTGCCCACCTTGGCCTCTCTATGTGATTTGGGCTTCAAAGCATGACAGCTTTCTGAGAGGGAGCATTCCAGGAATGAGCGTTCTAGGGGGCTCAATCTAAGCTGGAAAGCTTCTTCTGATCCAGCTTCTGGTCCTTATGACCGTAGTGTCACCTCTGCTGCATTCTGTTCATCAAGAGTGGGTCACATTTAGCTTACAGTCAAGGGGAGGGGACTACATAAGGGAATGACTACCAGGAAACATAGTTCATTTGAGAGTCGTCTTTGGAGACTAAGCAATACAGCACATTTACATATTATCTAATTTAATCTTCATTGAAATTTCTAGAAGATACTGTGTTAGCCAGATAGAGCTAGGTCCTTTGATAACTCACAGAAATTGACATTTTAAGAAAGTGAGCTCTTCATATGATCAGTTGGCTTAATCCTTGAGAATTAGTTCTTTAAAAGGTTGCTCTTTCTATTATCACCTGCTTAAAGGCAGGCATTTGTTTTTTCAGCAAAACGTATTGGTCAGTGAAACATCTTGAATGTAAGAAAGTCATTCTGGTCTCCCCATAATTCCTCCACCCTCATGCCATACACTCC
>NW_007726605.1:681999-691041 GCF_000696425.1 Galeopterus variegatus
AAAGACAAAAGACAAAAAAAAAAAAAAAATTTTTTTTCATACTTATTTATGGGGTACTGCTTGTTTCAATACATGCATATATTATATAATGATCTAATCAGAATAATTAGCATATCTATCACCTAAACATTTATCATTTCTCTTTTAAATTAAATTAGCATGTTTAATTGGGAAACCACAAAAAACACCTAATCAGCATATCAACCGATTTCTGATGAGCTACTATGTGCCAATAATGCGCTAAGTGCTTTAAGCTTCGTATCTAATTGAGTCTCCACGACAAACCAGTGAGGCAGATACCATTATCCTTATTTTCATGAGGAATCTAAGGCTAAGAGAAGCAAGGAATTCTTCCCAAACTTAAAAAACGTGGTAGAAATGGTATCTACACGGAAGCTTATGTTCATTTATAACAACACAGATATTTGAGTTTTGGCTCAGAGGATGCTAAACTACTTTTTCTCCCAGTAATTAATAAACATGTCCAGTTGCTTCCTAAAACAGTTCTTGATTTATGATAATATAATTGAAAGCTGTTATTTGTTGCCTCAATGGCTGCCTGGGTCATGCTTATACCCACCCTGCTTGTTTTGAACTTCTGCTGGGTTATTGTCTGTTTCTGGAGACCTGTTTCCAACTTGTGCATTCAAGCCTCATGATGACTTCATCATTTTACCTCTTCGCCTTTTCTGTGTTGACCCAGTTGCATTCAAATTACCTAGTGAGAATGCTGCCTGCATGCCACAAACTATTTCACCCTTGACCCTCAGTTAGGTCACTGGCCCACAGGTCCTTGCTCTGCTCTCTCCCTGTTTGCCATAATCATGCTTCAGGCTTTTTAAAAACTGTGTGAACCACCGGTCATGCTGTGTCTCTCTTTCTAGGACCTATGAGTATAATAAACCCTTTTATTCCATATGCCTCTAAGAATGTCATTTCTGCAGCTGTGTCGAACTGATTCTTAAAGACCCAACAAGGGAGACTTACTCCTCCATTTACAACACAGATAATGAATTGCCAGATTAGAAGAGGAGACCTGTCTTCCCGTCGCTGCTGTGGCAGAGAAAACATATGAAGCTTTCCTCAATGCTGTGTCAGGTTGTCCAAATAATCTTAAAAGAGGAGGGAGAATTTAGCCTTGTTCTCTGCTGCTGAATAACAGTTTTTGGTATGCTAAAATTCCAGTCTTACCCATTCTGACACTTGTAGTGATGTAATGCTACAATCTAAGAAGCAGTATTATATGTCAATATAATGAGACTTATGGAGAAATCTAAGTGCTTATCCTAAAGATAATACTATCTAGAAAATCGTAGACGTATCAATAAATTAATGCCACATTAAAAAGTCTTTATGCTGTTTCATCTGGATTTTCCCTACATTTGCTTACTTTTCTTTTCTTTTTTTTTTTTTTTCCTTTTTGTCTTTTTTACTGACCGGCAATGGGATTGCAATCCTCGGTGTTGCGCCCGCACTGCGCTCAGCCAGTGAGCGGGAACCGGTCTCCACATGGGATCCGAACCCTCGGCGGGAGCGCCTCTGCGCTCCCAAGCGGCGCACTCTCCAGTGCGCCACCGGGCCGGCCCGCTTACTTTTCAAGGCAGTCATTTTTTCAGTTTTTGATGGTTTGAGAAAAGTTAAATAATGTTTAGTTGGAATATGCTGCAGAGCGCTGGGTGTGTAATTTTGGGACAAAAAAGAGTTGGTCTTTTTAGAGCAATTTGCTAGACATAAGCCCAGTTCCTCTCTGGACAGTGTCAGTTTATCTCACGCCTAAGCAGAACTTCTCTAAACATTGATATACACATGTCAGGCAATAAACCATCATGCCTATTTCTTTGTGGTAGCCTGTAAGTCTTGACCTTCTCCTCAGTATGGTTTTAGGTACCAGGGGAAAAAATATTTAGTCCTAGTCTAAAATGTAACTGCCTGAGATGTGCAGTTAACTTAGAATTATGAGTTAGTGCCTTATTTATTCATTCAACAAATTCTATTTTAATGCACAGCTAATTTGTGTGAACAATGACCACCTCTGCCATCAAAGGTTTTACTGTCTAGAGGACATGAAGACATATATGCAATAAAATTATGGGAGGGTAAGTACTAAATGATATGGAAAGCAGGAAGCACTGAGGAGACACACAGTAGGGGTACTGCCCCCAGCATATGCAGCAGAAGAAGCTACTTCTAAAGCACAAACCTGCAGGAAAAGTAAGATTTTATCCAGGTGAAAGGGATTAGTGGGGAGGAAGAGTATTCTAGCCATAGGAACCAGTTTATGCAAAGACACACCATGGAGTGAGGGAGAGCATGGCGCACCCAAAGAATTGAGATATAACAGATAACATGGAAAGTAGGAGGTGAAGGTGGAAGTTAGTGTTGGCGATGTTAGCAAGGGCCATGTCATGCACCTATGCTAAGTGTTTTGAACTTTATCTTGAAGCAAGGGGTGCCAATGGACCTTTTGAAGTGAGGGAAGGACAAAAGGAGATTTGCAATGAATAAATAAATGAGTCCCTCAAATGGCAGATAGGAGAGTAAAATGATAGATGGGGAGAAAGATAATGACTGAAGACAAAGACAAAGTGTCCTTGGAAAATGCTTTCTGGCCATTTGACTGATGAGCCAAGTGAGGGCATAAAGAGCAGAGTTAGTCATCTGTTTATTAATTCAAAAGAAATGTAATGTGTACCTACCCTTTGCCAAAGACTGCTCAAGTCATTAGGAGGCATAGCAGTGGACCAACCGGACAACATCTTTGCCATTTTGGAATTTATGTATAAATGAATATAGTTCAGGTATTATGCTATAAGAAAAATAAAACACAATAAAAGGTGGAGGATGAGGGAAGGAAGGTGTTCTTATTTTATATAGAGTGGTCAGGAAAATGTGCACACCCCATCCATCGCTTTTTTTCTGGATGCTTCTTGTCTGAGAAAAAAAGCTGTAATGCTTGTTTATTCATTCATTCAATATTCATTTTGTGCCTCTGTGCATTAGGAACTCTGTAAGACCCTGTGGCAGTGTCATGGCAGGTATAGAGGCAGGAAAGATCAATCAAGCAGTACTTTGTAGATCATGTTAAAGGTTAAAGGCTTGGATTTTCTTTCTAGGGGCAATGGAAGCTATTGTATTTTTAATTAAGAATTCCATGTGATCATATTTGTACTTTTAAAAGATCATTCTGGCTGTGGTTAGAAAAATGAATTAACGGAGACAGAATGGATTCTCTTCAACTGATGGGAAAAGAACAAATTTTCCAGACTCACTCAAAAGTGGTGATAGCCTGAATGAGGAGAATATTTTAGCTACCAAATAAGCAATAATCATTATCTTAACTGAAAATCAAATGTTTCACAGAGAAACTATGGTTAGAGGAAAGAAATTTACTGTTGATGGTATAGTTATCACTTTATGACGTTTCAAAATGTTTGTTTTTATACTGATAATTATGAATTATTTATCTTACCGCAAAGACACTAATAGCCATGGCCTCCTATATTTATTTTAACCCTAAAGGGTAAACCTGTACTGCAAAGTAATTGTTACTTATTATTTTAATAATTCTTTTCTTCTTCAAAGCAACTTAAATGGAAATTACCTCTCTGAATTACTTGTGTTAAGAAAACAGAAAATCAATAAACAGCAAAAATTAAAATAAAAACTGTCCAGGGGAGGTAAGATATCTTACAAATCATAATTGTGAAATGTAATTGAGATATTTATCAACCATAAAACTAATTTACATGAAAGCTAATATTTACTGTGTATGTATGATGAGCAACTTCAAAAAGTTCATGGAAAAATAGAAATAAAACAGATAACTATAATAATAAGAGACATGACAAGGACAAGATATTAATATTAAGCATTGTGAATAAAATCTTATGAACCTGTAAGAGGAACATTTCAGGATAACACTCTGAAATTTTAAACAGGCAGTTTAATATAGTGATACCATCTTAAATTATTTTCAAATGGAATGAAATTCAGCCAGAGCAGTTTTGAGGAGCCACAGTGTATACAAATACATAGTAGGGGTGATAAAAAGTTTCTCCATAAACATGATGTAAAATATCAATAGAATAACCAGATAATTCCCTCTGCATCTCAGCGATACATATATGGAGCATATATCCCTTTCATTCTTCCACAAGTAGAAATAACACTTATTGACATGTTCATAAAGTTACAAGTGACAACACCACAAATAAGAAATTGGGACTAAGTTGGGAAAGGAATTATATGAATCAATGTAAGAACAAGAAGTCAGTATTGCCTATCTCTTATTGTATCCTGGAGGTGGTATGTGACATTTGGCTCAGGCTTTGCATGTCTCTTTGTTCTCCCAAGGTCTAGGCCAGTGCTGACCAATTGAACTTTCTGCAGTGATGGAAATGTTTTGTATCTGTGCTATGCAATATGTGCTGTGGCCATTGAGCACGTGAAATGTGGCAAGTGCAACAGAGAAAATGCATTTTTAATTTAATTTAACTTAATTTAAATTAGTGGAAACATAATTTTAAATAGTGACACATAGCTAGAAGTTATCACATTGGAGACACATGTCTAGGCCACGAGAAACATCTTTTTCTCTGTAACTATAAGATGTAGGACAGTAATGCAGAGCTTGTCCTACAACCACTCCAGCCCTTACTTCACAGGAAGGATTTGAGGCTGAGACCCACAGAAAGCAGTAGTTTCAGGCTCCCTCATTGGTTATCTCAGGCTGGGTGACAAGCTGTCTCAGAAGACTCCAGAGAACCCCCAAGCATTCTAAAGACTCACTCAGGGGCCGGTCCTGTGGCGCACTCGGGAGAGTGTGGCGCTGGGAGCGCGGCGACTCTCCCGCTGCGAGTTCGGGTCCTATATAGGACTGGCTGGTGCGCTCACTGGCTGAGTGCGGTGCGGGCAACACCACACCAAGGGTTGTGATCCCCTTACCTGTCATGAAAAAGACAAAAAAAAAAAAGACTCACTCAAAAGTGGTGATAGCCTGAATGAGGAGAATATTTTAGCTACCCAAATAAGCAATAATCATTATCTTAACTGAAAATCAAATGTTTCACAGAGAAACTATGGTTAGAGGAAAGAAATTTACTGTTGATGGTATAGTTATCACTTTATGACGTTTCAAAATGTTTGTTTTTATACTGATAATTATGAATTATTTATCTTACCGCAAAGACACTAATAGCCATGGCCTCCTATATTTATTTTAACCCTAAAGGATAAACCTGTACTGCAAAGTAATTGTTACTTATTATTTTAATAATTCTTTTCTTCTTCAAAGCAACTTAAATGGAAATTACCTCTCTGAATTACTTGTGTTAAGAAAACAGAAAATCAATAAACAGCAAAAATTAAAATAAAAACTGTCCAGGGGAGGTAAGATATCTTACAAATCATAATTGTGAAATGTAACTGAGATATTTATCAACCATAAAACTAATTTACATGAAAGCTAATATTTACTGTGTATGTATGATGAGCAACTTCAAAAAGTTCATGGAAAAATAGAAATAAAACATAACAATCTTTCCATGAATTTTTCCAATTACCTTTGTATATGCCAGATACTAAAGCGGTTTGTATGGATTAAAGTCTTTAATAAATCTACAAAATGGGTATTAGAATTTTTTCCATTTTGCAGATGAGGATGCTGGGACTTGAAGATCTAAAGTAATGCTCCTAAATTCATATAGCAAGTCAGTGGAGTCACTAGCATCTGGGTGTAAGTTTGCACAAATCCATTTTCAGCCAATTAAATGGAAACTTTAGGAGTTCTAAATTGATTTTGGATAGGAAATTTCTGTAGACAAACACTGACTTTTTCACTGAGAAAACAAATTGGCAATAGACAATCTGAATTTATATACATAGAAGTTTACACATATTACTAGGAGACTTGATGTTAAGATATAAGTGACACTATTTTTTGTGTGTATAATTTGAGTATAATATAGCAAATCTGTGACAAAGAAATCAATTATATTTCTGCAATTTTGATGCTGGAAAACCTGAAGGGAACAAGAGAGTGTTTTGGCCACTGCTGTCATGTAAGGCTCTGATTCGCTTCAGAGAGCTGGAGGGCACTGTGTGTCCAGTTGCCAACTTGGCCAGGTGCATGACTACATCTCTGAAATCAATGTAGAACTACCTCCAGAGGAACTGAAAAAATGTTTCCTCTATTCCTTTTGACAAGAAGTCATTACGAGTAGCTTTGGGGGAGAATTGCGGAAGCTTCATGAAAAGTACAGGCCATTATTTATTTTTGATACTTCAAGCCTAGGTCTGAAAGGATGGATAACAATACCTTCTGCTCATGAAAAGTTAGTCTCATTGTGACCCTCTGCCAATTTTTAAAACACAAAACTGAGTCCAGAACATGGATTTTATTGTTGACGTTGTTCTTGTTTTTCACTTATTTGGGTTATTTATTTATTTATTTTTCCGCTGGTAACATTGGCTTCAGTATGATACACGTATAGTTACATACTATGATGTTTTCTTTATGACTTTAACACTATTCTAGTTAGGATTCACTGCTGGTTATTTTATGATTAAGAGAAGATAACATTAGAAGAAATTTTGGAAATACATATTTGAAACAGGGTTAAGGAGAAGAATGTAGAATCAACTTTTTTTCTTAACTGTGACTATTTATACAATATCTCTTTTTTAATAAATTAGTTATGAATATTCATGGGGTACAAAGCTGACTGTCACCCCTTGTGTGCAAGATGTGATGTCTAGATCAATACTGGCAGCATACCCGTTACCACAGATGGCGATTATACCCCATGTCCCCACCCCCTCCCCCTTTCCCCCACTCCACGTTGCAGCCCTAGGCATGCTCTCTCCCTCTGCTAGTCCACTGCACCACTGCGACACCTCTTCTTATAACTTTTCTTTCTGACAAAGGGAGGCAAATGACGCTGTCATTGGTATATTGAAAATTACTGTAGATTTTCATTCAGTTTACATGGGTTCTAGATTTAGTCTTCAGTCTGGATCTGCTACCAACTGGCCAAATCATTGTGGGTAAATTCCTTAATCGCTATGTGTGTCTATTTAGCTCTCCAAAATATGGATACTGAACTATCTTTGTAATGAAAATCAAATAAGACACTAAATTTGAAAGTAAACTGTGAAAACATAGAAATGTGAGAGATTATTTTATTATTTAGTGATATGAGTAGTGTCAAAATTTCTAAAGAAATGCTTACATTTAACATTTTTATTTAAAACATTTATTTAATCCTTCCCACCATTGAGCATGTAGACATGCCTGTGTGTTTAATTTCTCCGATTCTGACAATATTTACTGCAGATATTGAGAGAGGGACAAGTTATTTAACATCATGCTGATTTATTTCAAAAGTTAAGGGACCACAGAATTGAATTCGTGAAAAAGCAACCCCAAACCTGCTTTTATCCAGATTATTATACAGCAGTATAATTTTGTTGGTATGAGATGTCATTAGTGATTTCATCCATGATCTTTATCTAAAAGATTAGCAAGCAGGGGGAGGTTATAAAATCTGTAGGTTTACATCAATATTTATTTCTTTTCTTGTGGGTTTAATACCCATTCAAAATACAAGGACTAATCAGATCAATGTCACACATAAAGATGTTCAAAGAGTCTTTGGCATTAGCAGTGGAAATGTGGAAGTTCCAAAAAGAATGCAGAGGAGGTTGAAAAACTTCCATCTGCTTTTGTGTACCAACCCCCATCATGAATCCAAAAGTGGTTTGACATAAAAGTATAGAAAGTTATAGAAGGCGCATGATGTACATGTGTGATGGTAACTTCCACCCTTGGCCCCTTTCCTCTAAAAACTGGGAAATAGAGAAGCTCAGGTTGGATAAGAGCAGAGGCAGAATGGTTCTCATGTTGGAGATAAGTTATGACTAAATGAATTAATCAAAGAGGAAAAAGTGCAAAACTACATTTTGGAGAAAAGAAAGACAAAAAAAAAAAACACCCACCTAATTAATTAGTTAGTCCTTTTGTCCACTTTCTTATAGTAGAGTCAGAAGCACTAGCTCACAGAGGATGATGCAATTAAACAGCTGAACTGTTTAACTAATGCACTTTATTTTGATTCCTTTCTTTTCAAGATGCACTCATAATACCGACTGAAAGCCATATATGCTGGTCTGGCATTTGAGGTCAGTGGGTATCCTATATACACTATCATGTGTGAGTATAATTTTGAGTTTTCCTCAGTTTGGGGGGCACTGGAGAGCTCTAGTTTCAGTACAACTCAAGACCAACATCTGGACATGGAGAAATTACCAAGTTTATGACACTCTGTGAGGTATCTTGGTTGATAGTCATCTGGTTTTCCTTGGATTACCTTATATTTTTCATATGACTTTGGAAAGCAACTACCTAAGTCACACGCCATTTTCAAACAAATCCATATGTGTGTGTATGTAAGTGTGGCAAGTGACACCTCAGATTGTGGCTACGTTTCTCCCCTCCCCTCTGCGTCACATTTCTTTTTTTTTTTTTTTGACAGTTTTTTAAATTGCAACATAGTTGATTATACATTATTTGTGGGGTAAAGACTTGAATATCGACAGCTGTGCACAATATGCAGTGATCAAATCAGAAAAACAAGAATACTCATGTTCACACAATGTAATCAATCTTTCTGACCCTTAACCGATCTCTCACCAACTCCCCTCCCCCATCCCACCTCTAATAACCACAGTTCTGTTCTCTTTATTTATTTATTTATTTATATTGGTAATGAATATTCATGAGATACAAAGCTGATTGTTATTCCTCATACCCATGACGCGAGGGCCAGATTCATACTGGCAGCATGCCCCTTACCACAAATTGCATTTGTACCCCATGTACCCACCCAATAATCCCCAACCTCCCTCCCCTCCCCCCCCACTCCACTTTGTAGCCCATAGAATGCTCTCTCCCTCTGCAAGTCCAACACGCCACTGTGGTCTTCCTTTCCTTCCTTCCTTCTCTCTTAGCTCCCACATATGAGTGAGCACATGTGGTATTTATCC
>NW_007726605.1:691425-693159 GCF_000696425.1 Galeopterus variegatus
TTCCTTCCTTCTCTCTTAGCTCCCACATATGAGTGAGCACATGTGGTATTTATCCCTCTGTACTTTGCTTATTTCACTCATCCAACCTAAATGCCCATTGATGGATGATTGGATAAAGAAACTGTGGTATATCTACACCATGGAATACTACTCTGCCATCAAAAAGCATGAAATACTCTCATTTGCAACAACATGGATGAGCCTGGAGAAACTTCTGTCACATTTCTTAAGGGCAAGTTTGGGCACTTATTTTGCCCTCTCCATTACCTGATTTTTGGTCTTTCCCTCTCCACAATATGGGCATATTCTTCTTATCTTTTCAATGTCCTCTACTGGACTAGAAATGTTGTATGTGTTGAACTTTACTTCAATGCTCTCCTCTCAATTATATTCAGGGACTGCAGTATTGATGATCTGATTTAACCTGAATATGCATTACAACACAGGCTCAGGGTGGGGAAGAGGAGAACATTGCTAAAACATTCAAAAAGTCTGTGCATTTTTTATAGGAAGACGGAACATACACTGTAGACCATTAGTTATGTTTTTGGTTGGATAAATTTTTTTCTACAAATTTTGGTCAGTTTCTCAGACATTTTTCATATTTGCATTTTGATCAGTTAACCATTGGATTATGTGTTACTATTACTGTTATTTAGGTTGGAGAGCCTAAAGAAAGTATGTATTCTTGAAATTCCAATAGAAAGAATGCATTCTTGAAATTTAGGTTAGTTTGGGATGTGCCTACCATGTATGTCTCTGATGTGACTTGATTCCATATCATAAACTCAGATATTACTTTTATAAGACTTAAATTTATATATTTTATTGTGTCACTTGGGTGTCATTTTACACCATGCATATAACTATGTTGGAATTTTACTCTGTTGAATTTTCAGATATCACTTTTTTTTTAAAGATTTAGCACTTACTGAGGATAGAAATCTCATCTTATTTTTTATTATATTCCTCACACTCAACATAGTACCTAGAAGTTAAATAAACACATACTTAATGAACTGAATTGATAATAAATTATGCTGCTACAACTTCTTTTTTATTCTCAAAATCAGACTGATTAATCTAATCCATTCCTTAATTTACAAATTGATATTCTCTGCCAAATTCCCCTAATTCAATATACAAGAGACAATTTTGCTATTAAGAAATTCTGACTTGGTTGGCCAAAACTGATAGGTAAACAAGTTCAAGATGGGGCATTGGTGAAGACATCATGACAGAGTTTGAATAGGGTACAGTGGACAGACCAAGGAGGGGCTGCATAGCCTTCTTGAGGGGAAGGCAGCATAGATGAGAATGTCTTCAAATAGGAGGTGACGCAGGAGCTCAAATTTGAAAAAATTGGCTATGTTTGCCTGTTGAGTAAGGTGGTAGTCATTTTGGGAAGGGTAAGCAGAGTATAAGAACATAAGTGGTCAGTAACTGCACAGAAAAAAAAAGTTTGCTTTTTTTCTATACTCTCACTCATAACACTCAATACTTCCAGAACACTTCTCTTCTGACACCAGAAGTGTGGATTTTTTTCCCACACCATCCAATTCTCCAACACCAGCTGGGTGTCCTTCAATTTAATTCAATTCTGACACCATTTACCTACACCTAGTACAGGACCCACAGGTTAAGGCTCAATCCAACCAGACTGCTCCCCATTTCAGGCAACAGTGGCAATTCCAGGGTGTCACCTGTTTTTCTGACCAACTTGCTATAAGTCAG
>NW_007726605.1:694455-695660 GCF_000696425.1 Galeopterus variegatus
AGGTATCTCTAGAAGTAAATTTTTTGTTTAATCTACATTGTAGTAAAGTTCAGTTTATTACTATGAAATCAAATAAAGTTTTGGGGTTTTTTTTGTCTTTTTTTCGTGTCTGGCAACGGATCGCAACCCTCAGTGTTGCGCCCGTACCGGACCGGGACCGGCAACGGGATCGCAACCCTCAGTGCCACACCTGCACCTCTCTCAGCCAGTGAGTGGGAACCGGTCTGTATGTGGGATCCGAACCCTCGGCGGGAGCGCTTCCGTGCTCCCAAGCTGCGCACTGTAGCAGTGCGCCACCGGGCCAGCCCTCAAATAAAGTTTTCTAAAAATATTGTAGCCTTTAAAGGATACCTCTCTGTTATCTTTTTCACTTGTTTTTGATTAGTTTAAGAAAACGCATAATATTTCTCTCATGCATTGTTTTTCCACTTTGAAATGTAGTCCTATTTCTATGAACACAGCTATATTTTTTGACTGGCAGCTGTAAATATTTTTAAAATTCATTTTTTGAGAATGGCATTTGTCATGGTTAAGACTATTTCCTTCTTAAGATTCAGCAGCCCATCTTGCGAATGATAAAGTGTTTCTTAAGAGCTTTACCCTGTTAAACATTGTTAAAATGTAAATAAAATAAATAAAATGAAATTTGAATCCACGGGGTGCCTCTAATAGCTTTTCCTCCTTGACATGGAGCTAATATGAACTTCATCTAACCAGTTGATTTTTATAAGATGGCAGAAACTGACAGTCATTTTCCAGTGCGGCTTGCTGCTGTTCTATCTTATTTTAATTCCAGAGTCAGTGGGCAATACCAGTACCTATGAATTACATGTTAAAAAGAGATTTATGAATTATGGATGAACTGGGACAGTTATTGGTATTTAAAGGCATCATACTTCATGTTGAATATTAATAGGAGTGAAAGACCAGAGGAATATAGTTACTAAAAAAAATTAATGTTTCAGGGTAGCTTCTTGAAGCCATGGGATATAAGAAAAATGTTAAAAGAAATTAAAGTTAATGTATTTAGTGACAGTTTCCATACAAATAAAGAACAGAGATGAGAACTCACCATGGAAGGCTTTTTGTTATTCAATTAGGATAAATAGAATCTGGACATTAAATAAAAATATAATTAAATAAAAATTGTCCTATACTGCAGCAGTTTCTATTGTCTCAATATGATTTTATATGATTACTAAAAA
>NW_007726605.1:695670-741804 GCF_000696425.1 Galeopterus variegatus
AAATAAAATCATGCTCACCAATTCCCAAGAAACAAATAAACCAGAATATGAATATCCAGTCATGGATTACTATGTAACAAGAAATAAAAGAAAATTACCAAGAAGACTTATGTGTGTTGGAATATGGATGCTGATTGAAAAGTATGTCATATTCCCAATAGGAATGTCATTTATTATTTATTCATCAAATGTGTATTGATGTCTGATTTATACCAGACATTTTGCCAGACACTAGGATGAAAAATCAAATAGTGCATAGTCTCCATCATCGAGATGCTTACTGACGAATTAGGAAGACAGCCAAGTAAAAAATAACAATTACAGCAATGTGAAGAGAAGATGATTCCAAATCTGAATAGGGATCTGGAAGGCTATTCTGAGGGGGGGTGAAACCAGGTGAAACAGAAAGTAGGCAGAAGTTAGCTAGTTGAAGAAAATGATTAGGCCATCCTGTGCTCTCTGGTTTCTGGACCTGTGGAGTGGCCTGGCATTAAGTCAAAGTGAGAACTCGAAGCATGAAGGCAGGTGTGGCTGAGGAGTGAGGCTGTGTTGCCTGCCGTCTTTAACCATAAATTTCTCTCTACACTGGATGTTATTCATCACTATGCAACTGAGTACTAGTTCATACCATATATTTAATTATTCATTTGTTCAATAAATTATTTGAGCATCTACCCTATGCCAGGCACTGTACTAAGTACTGGCTACTGAGTAGTGAACAAGACAAAATCACTGACCACCACAGAGTTTAGAATGATTTTAAATTACCCTCCCTTGACCCACGTACCCCTTAGTTACCTTCTCTTTCTCTACCAAAGTTACTGAGATTTCCACAACCATTTCTACTGCCTTGTCTCTCATTTTTTTCTCATCTACTCTAAATCTGTCTCACCCCTCACACTGCACTTGGCGATGTCATAATGATCTCTGTGCATCAAAACCAGTAACCACATCTCTATTCTCATCTTACTCAAACTCTGAGCAGAATTAGACATACTTGCCCACTTTTCGCTCTTTAATACTCTTTCTTCTTTTGGCTTCAGATAGAATTTTCTCCTGCTCCTTCTTTTACCTCTCTGGTTCCTTTTCCTCATCTCCTTTGCTGGTCCTGCTTTGTCCACCCTCCAAATGTTGTAGTGCTTTAGGCTCAGTACTGGATTTTCAGCCTTTATCTTTTCTCCTGCTTATCTCACTTATTTCTCTTTTCTTCTCTCTTCTGTTTCCGAGGAATGTATAATCCTCATTTTTGAAACTATTGATTAAGGGATATAGTAAGCAATTTAAGAGGGACAATGTGAGGATTAGGTTGACATTTGAAAAAGATTATTTAGCAATCTCCTAAAAGGTTTTTTTAGAGTATATTTGAGATTAGACAGATTCCTTTCTTCTATATTTCGTACATTATACAAACTTTCTGTTAGGAGGAGATTGCAATTAATAGCTTTATAACTTATCTTGGTTTACCTATATTCTATTTATCATGATTATGTCTCTGAGTCATCTTGGTCTCTGTGAGGAAGGCATAGAAATATCATAGTTCTATTACAGTATTGTAAGTTTTTTTATCGAATGATGATTTATAAGAATGTTAACCTGATTTTAAAGTGTTATTTTCTAGTTTCTTTTACAGGTCCTGAAACACAGTGGGAATTCTCTCCACCCTATGCATAACTGATGATCTAAACTTAGTATTCTTGGAGCATAATATTGATTTTGAATTATCCACACCAGTATCAGTGCACCAATCCAGAGATGTGGAAGCTTTTCTGGAGTTCTAGACAGAAATCTCCTGCAAATAGTGCCATCTTTATTATGAGACAGTATAAAAAGAATAACAATTTTCTGAACATTGATGGTACTGTTCTAAGTGTTTCATTGTATTAATTCGCTTAACTTCCATAAGAAGTTAAATAACTTATGTCACAGAGTTCGAAGCCCACAGTGCATCTCCAGAGCCTGCATTTTTAATCATCAATCTATACTACAAAGGTAGATTTATGCCATTAGAACAGTTCCAATTCTATGCCACTAGAATTAAACATGTTGCTATGGTCTTATTTTCTTAGTCTTATTAATGATGGGGCTAACTATGGTTTGAGGCAGCTAGACCTAAGTGACAGAAGGAAAACTCTACATGGGGGCTTGTCCCTTCTCCACTTCTTTGAATTTCTGCACAGCTCATTGTGCTCTAGCATTTTAATCCCTAGACTATTTTCGCCTGTTAAAATTTAGAGACTGGGGAAGGATAAGCAGTTCTTGTATTTAGCTATACAACAACAGATGATAAAATATTAGCAGATTTGGGTGAATCTGACCAATATTTATAGCTAAAATTGAATAATTTAGCCCCTCCTAATTTAGTGCCCATCAAGGAAGATTTTATCTATGAATTATGTGGATAATTATTTCAACTCTACTATTTAATATGCCTTTATGTAAAGACATGTAAAAAGAGACACTGAAAGTAGAAACTATTAAATTGAGTCAATTAGTTGGCTACTTCCAAAGACAGAAATATATTGTTAGAACAATAAATTAGCTAATTATGGCTTCATTTGTATGACATTACTGCATCTACCATTTGGGAGTGAATTGATCTTTTTTTTTTTATTTGTCTTTGAAGATGACAAAATGTTCTTCTTGCATAAAACTCTAAAGACGTCCTTTTCTTGGATCACCATCCTCTCTGATTCTATTTCAGCATGTCTTGGTCTATTTCCCCTGTCTTATATTCTTCATTTTGGTTTTCTATTTTAATTTGATAAAGTACATGTTAGAATCTGTCATTGATCATGCTTCCTTACTTCTTATATGTCTTGCTATAGGGAGTTTTTATTCTATCAGTAATAATGAGATGATAACTCAGCAGTGTACAGAAAATAAAATAGTTTTATGTTGTAGCTTACATTTAAATTTTGGGTGCTATAGTTTAAAATTGAGCCTTAATGTTTGTTATTGCTGCTGCCTTGTGTATGGTGGAGGGGGTGTTTGTATGGGGAGATAAGTGGGAGGATCAAAAGAATGGGGATAAAGAAAACTAAATAAAAGGAAAGCCAAATGCAATAGCAAAAGATGTTTTGTTTTATTCTATCTATATATATATAAAAGAAACAAAGTTTTCAAAGTAAAACGAGGTGGGGTGACTGAGGCAAAACTTCAGCCCTAGTGAGAGAGGAGTTTGGAGCTTAAGCCACTCTGAATCCTGTTATAAGGTGAAAACTGGAGCAGGACAAGAATTTCCTATCAGAGGGTGGGGGAAACTGAGGAATGAAGAGGAGCAAGGCCCAATATTGCAAACATACTTTTTGGGGTGGAGAGGAACTTGTCTCTTAAGTGGAAATGCTAAGGTGGGAGTTAAGAAAGAAATAATGGTCAAGAGAAGAGACTCCCATTTTTCTCTTTTATTCAATATTAGTTGCTCTGAAATATTAAAAGTTTTTCTTGTAATAAAGTAATCTGTTGCTTTTTGAATAAGGGATGAATTATACATGAAACAACTGACAAAATAAACTTACAGGATATCTGGATTTTGTAGTGAGAGAGATTCAAGAAAAGCGGAGAGGGGAGCAGAACTAACCTCTATGGACCACTTACGCACATTAAGCATTGTACTTAGTTACAGCATTCATTTGCTTTTATTTTACCCTGATAATATCTCTGTGCAGTTTGTTGTTATTATCGTGACTTTTTAAAGATATGTTGTAACTTGTTTAAGGTCATATTATTTTTAAAAAGATGGAAATGGAATTCTTACTCTAGACTGGCTGATTTCAAAGACCCCAATCTTTCTACTTCTTGTGACATTCTTATTAAAATTAAAAAAAAAATGCTTGGTCTATGAATAATTCCATGCTTTGAGGTTAATGTGTGCCAAACTTTTTATATCATACACCACCATAGGTTAAAAAAGTTTGAGCATGTACTTCCCTCGTATATACATTTATAGTCTATTCTTTTATAAGGTGTGTTTGTGCACAACTCTACAAAAATATAAAAATATTATGTGCATTGTGATACATACAAAAAATTTTAAAAGTTTGAATTAAAAAAATGTAATTAGGAGTACTAATATTTTCTGTTTGTGTCTCAAACTATCAGCCCTCAGAGAAAACAGACCCTACCTTGGATGGCACTGTTCTATGTCACTAACACCACCTCCTACAAAGCATATATATGAGTTGTACAAATACAACAAAATCTCAGTATTTATTTAAGCCTCTTCAACAGGTTACAATAACCATGAATCCATTATGGTGATCAGTGTATCCTCTGATTTGAAATAACTCACAATTCAATGCAGGGCATAGCTTACTTTTATCTAATGCCTTATTGAGAGGAAATTCCACCAGAGGTGTGTTATAGAGCTGTGTGCACTACTGAAATGGGATTTACCAAAAGATAGGATGCAGAGGGTGTTTGTTATTCGTGAATCTTTGAAAAACCTTAACTGCTTATTTATTATGGCCCTTTCCTTCTTCCTCATCTCATGAGATTATTTGTTTCAGGTAATTTATTACTACTTAGAGTAGTTATTTTACTCCTTTTCCTCCCTCTGTCTTTTTCTTTTCTTTTCTTTCTTTTTTTTTTAAATTGTGGCAGGGGGATTTAAAATAAAGCCAAGTCCGATAGGCCAGTGGACCAGAGATGTGATATGCAGAGACTGAAGCTGTAATTACAGAGTCACAGTGTGGAGCCTTATGAGAGGATGGAGATTATTTGTTTCAGGTAATTTATTACTACTTAGAGTAGTTATTTTACTCCTTTTCCTCCCTCTGTCTTTTTCTTTTCTTTTCTTTCTTTCTTTTTTTTTTAAATTGTGGCAGGGGGATTTAAAATAAAGCCAAGTCCGATAGGCCAGTGGACCAGAGACGTGATATGCAGAGACTGAAGCTGTAATTACAGAGTCACAGTGTGGAGCCTTATGAGAGGATGTCCTCACTGGGAAGCCTTCTGTTTTGTCAATACTCTTACATCAATACTTGGCAGTCAGTTCTGCTGCTTTAGGGTTTCAGCATATAAAGCAGACAAAGTCAGTAATATCAAATTGGAGCTACTTTGCATTTGCAGTTGACAAATCCTGTTTTAGAAATATGCATGAGCATGCGGATCAGATCAAGCTTTTAACATTTACATTTTTTTTTTTCCAGCAGGGAAGTCTCTGATCCTCTCCTAATTTACCTGTTGTTGATTTCCTGAATCTTTTTAAATCCTCTGCAACTGAAGATGGTCTCTCCATCAGAGAAGCAATTAACCAAATCCCTGGCCACAGTGTATGCGGCATCTGTTATAAAAGTATGAAAGGTTAACTTAAATCCCAGCACACAAAGGAGATGTCAGACCAGAACAAACCAGCATGGAAAATTACCTGGAGGGGATACAAGGTTAAGGTGGAGCATATGTACAGTTCAGAGGATGTTGGTGACTTGTGGAATTTGTTTTTCAGACTGTAAAGACTGGAAGGTTAAAAATGGCATTTCTATTATGAATCAACATAATTCATATTCTGCAGCTTTTACCTGACAAAAGAAAATGTGTCTTATTTTTCCCTATGCCACTCCAAATCCAAACAAAGAGTTATAGAGGTGTCAACTTTCATCTTACATAAATGCTTAAGTATTTTTTTTAAAGAAAGAGACTGCTTTTAAAATAGCATGAATTTCTTGACTTAGATGAATTAGTTAAGCAGTTAAAAAGAACAAATTTGTTTTTATCAATAAACAGGCCTCTTTTAATTAGTTATTGTCGGATGGAATAATAAAATTTATTAAAATACTATAAATATGAAACTAATGATTATGAATTAAGTAGGATAGAGTATTACAATTTTAGACTGAATTATATCGTGGACTCATTACGGCCACAAATTTTTGATGTTCATCCCACGGAGAGGAGAGTTCTAGGCCCCCTCCACGTGAAATTGGTGGGCTCTGTGAGTGCCTAATCAATAGAATATAGCAGTGGAGATTTTGTGCCAGTTTCTGGGCCACAGCCTTAAGAGATGCACAGCTTTCACTTCCTGTCTTTTGGAACCCTCACTCTTAAAGCCCTAAGCTACAGTGTAAGTCCAGCGATCCTCTCGAAAAGACAATGTCGTGGAGAGGTCCTGAGATTACAGTCAGGTAGAGAGGCCAGTTGAATCCAGCTCTGCCAAGATCTCAAACATGTGAGTGAAGCTGCTTGAACCCTGCAGACCATGCCAGCTATCAGCTGAATACCACCAAGTGACCCCAGTTCACCTCATGCTGAGACAGTGATTGCCCAGGGAGGCCCTGTGTCAATTGCTACCCCACAAAATTATAAATTAAATTAAAAGGTGGCTATTCTAAGCCACTAAGTTTTAGGGTATTTTCTTAAAGTAATGGATAACTGGGCTAATAGGCATGACTAATTTTATTACTTTTAGACAATCCTTAAGAATTAGGGTATATTTAAGATTAGTAAACTTAAAAAGCATATATGATACCTGAAGAAATGGAAATTATAAAATTGTATGTCATAGGAAGTCCTAAATCTGATATCGTTATATAGGTGGAGCCATGAGGTAAGTGCATCCTGATATTCGTGTTTCTTCATCAGGCTGATGGGTGAGTCAGATGTGCTCTCTTTAAAGTTACATGCTCTAATCCATTGTCCCAAACCTTTGGGTTTTAGAAATGTGCAATGTGACATCAATTGTGAATTGGCTTTGTTATAAATGTGTTGTAGCTATCAACTGAAATTCTCTTTATTTGCAGACTGAAAACACATCACTCAGACTGTTAAATCCCTGAATCTCCACAAAGCTCTGTGGAGTTTCTGGAAAGAAGAACGGTGGCTTCTCTCTCTCCTGCTCCTGCTCCTCCTCCTCCTCTTGCATTCTTTTCCATGCATGCTGATCTCTAATCTCCTAATTTTACTGAATTAGTACCATATGGATCATTTTACAATTCTCTTGGAGATTATTTTTGAGTTTTTTAAAAAAAATTATTATCATTATTTCCAGTTGAAATTACCCACAAAGGCATTTTATGTCAGACTCATTTTATGTCACACCTTCAGACTCTCATGAAGGTCTGGTGAGGTAAAGATTTTACACCAGCTAGGCTGCTCTGCCAATACCTTTCGCTCCCTCTCCAGGCACCTCCATTCCAGCAAACTCAATTTCTTTTCTTTTTTTTATTGGTTATGAGCATTCATGAGATACTTGCCAAGAAATTGTTCTGTCCATCTTTTGCTTTTTTGTAAGTCCACTTTTGTGTATCTAAAGATTTATTAACAAACTTTGTTAATCCTAAAACAATATTCCAAAGTTTATTCCCAGTGGACACAACGGAACTTGCAGAGGTTAGTTTCCATTTTCGTCAAGTTCCTGTCTCATATGTCTCTGCAAATAAAGGGAAAAGGGGGAAAGGACATTTTTTCAGACATTGCATGGTTCTAGAATTGGATTAAGAAATCAAACAGACTCAAGTGAATCTGATATCTTATCCCTTAGTAAGTGTTGCTAATGATTTCAAGGATACAGATAATAAAAAGGCTCAGATGAAGAAAGGTGATCTCTGGGACACTGAGAGCGGCTCCTCAGGTCCCTTCTTTTCACACCAGACATGCATCTGTGGCCCACAATAATAGAAGAGATCTCCAAGTGAGGCTTTGTGGGTTATTATCTCACACAGCAGAAGGAGTATTTAAATTATGTACTATAATTATAAGCAGGAGGAGTATTATTTCTATTTTATATCCCCAGAGAATTGTATAGCTTGCATGACATTTTCTAGGAAGCTAGAATTCATGAATCCATAGACCTTGATCTTATTTACTACAGGTAACCCTCCCCCACAACATTCTGCTAATGGTTTTCTTCTAAAAAATATAATTTCTTCTAGAAAATATCATTTCTCTACTTATCTAGAGGTTTGGGTGACATGAAGATTTAACAAGGTCACCTGCCTTCTTTCCTTCTCTCAGAGACAGAAAGCAACTCTGGTGATGTGAGTGACTTGATCACAGTCCAGACACTTCATTGTCTTTCTTTGCTTATTTCTCTCCAAATGTACATGTGTACCTTACTTTATTTTCCATGACTCTCTTTAGAGTCCCTTAGCTCAATTTTTACTCACAACAACTTTGATAAATATATAAGGCAGATATTATTATTTTCACTTTAAAAATAAAAAGACATTTGTGGTTGGAGGGATTTTATTACACTCCTCCAAACTGACAGCGATTTAACAGGCAGTCACCAACCACATATATCCCAGGATCTCTGTATTGCTTAATAAAATATTAAAACGTTTTTATATTGTTTTTCTCCCCTTCCCCTCTGTCAGCTGTTCTCCAGGCTTCTTCTCGGGTCCACCCTCAGTGTGATCAAGCAACTAAAGCTTAAATGTGGTCAAGTGGCTCCCATGATCCCACTTCAGATCTGAAACTAGATTCTGTTTATGCAGAAACCAGGTAATCCCTTTCTTAATCTTGCCTTCCTGCCTTCTTTATTAGGGAATAGACCAATTTATAAGGCTAAGTATTGCCCTGCCTAAAGTCTTGTCATGGGCTTTACTGGGGCGCCATTACAGGCTCCCTTCCAGCCTGCCACAGCTCTTAGACCCAAACCCCTTGCCAGCGCTACCCAGACCACGTCCCTATTGCAGTGCTTGTATCTAAGGGGACTACTGTCTCTTGACCATCTGGGTCCTGATACTCTGACTGCCTCCCACTGACATTGACAGCCTCCCACTGACTCCTTTTTTAACCGGTCCAGGTTCTTATCTTTGAGTTGCCGTTAAGAGACCATTCATGGAAACTGTAGCTTTTGCAGTTTTTAGACTCTGAGCTCCAGAGAAAAACCCGGAGAGAAGGCAGGAAGGTGACGGTACTCTAAGCTACCCGAGCATGGTTGAAACTTCTGTGATGAGGTCACCATGCATGATTAGGAACCTGGTATTCTTAGGCAGTGGGTTCTACTTTCCACCATCTAGTTGAAATTTGCTTCCATTTAATGGGAAAAGGTCATTAAAATGAATTTAATGTATACTGGTCATTTCATTAGTAAAATCATTTTCATAATTAAAAAGAAAGCTGTTGCATATTATAAAGCATTTAATCTGAGGCAGGGTCTGTTAAGAATATATTTTAACTAAGTTGAGTGCTACCATCATCCCTATTTTATAGATGAGGAAACTGAGGCACTGAGCTTTTATTTAAAGCTTAAGTAGGAGAGCAAGAATTTAATTCCATGAAGTTAGGCAACAAAATCTACATTCCTGACAATAACAATATGCCAGCTCTCCATAACATACCTTCTCTCATCTGGCAAAGCAAAATAGGTTTGCCTTAATGAAATTTGACATTCCAATGAACCATTTTTGAGGCTTGGTTGATGAAGTATGCAACATTATTTTTAAGTCTTCATTTTCCCTATTATAGAATTAAATAATTTTGATTTTTAATATATGAGTTTTTAGTAGCTTCCAGTAGAGGGAGTGGAGTATATCTCTCCACCCCGTTAATGTTACACTTGGCCAACTTGGCTTTGGTCAATGAATCGTGGGTGGCAGTGGCAGTGTTATGGTTCCGACAGAGGCCTTACAAGGCATCAGGCATTTCCATTTGCTACTCTCTTGTGCTTCTGTCACTTCAAGGAGCATATCTCCTGGTAACTCCTGGTTTTAGAATGATGTTGTACACATGTAATTAGATCAAAACCTAACCCTGAACTTGAAGCTGAGCTCAGTAATGTGCAGACTGAAACAGAGGTGCCCAGATGGGTTCATTCTAGATCAGCCAAAACCAGAGTAGACATGCAGACTCAGAAGCAAAAGAGTAAATGCTCATTTCTGTAAAACATTGAATTTGGGGGTTCTTGGTTTTGCAACATTCCTGCAACAATACCCAACAAATGCCTTTAATGAAAGACATATTTAATATATTAGAATATCAGATATTACTATAAAAGTAATAAAAATTCATAATATGATTGCTATTATTCCACAAAAAGCAAATGTAGCTTTGGAATTATGAATAATATTGCTGATACTAAGACAATTTGAGACTATAAATCACTTAGTGTCTATTAATTTAGTAAAAAGTGTGGGAAAATTTCATGTTTTTCCATATGTCAAATCATGACTCTGACAGCCATTTCAAACAAATCTAGTACCAACAATTTTTAAAATTTTAAAAATGTTTTGGAAACAATTAGAATAATTTAATGAAAAATTAGCCCTATAACTTATATCATTTTGATGGTGTCTGGTAGTACAGTTTAAGTTTATTCAAAGAATGAAAGAGAATATAGTTTTAAAGCTTTGGTTTATATATAAATTGATATTGCCATACCAATTTTTAAATATTTTTAATGTTTCCCTTGAATACAAAAAAAAAAAAAAGGCAAATGTTCTTTTGCTTGGGGGAATTCACCAGGTTATTAGGAAAATAGGTATTTAAGGATAAAGTTAAATTAAGTAAGGTAAGACTGATAATAGCACGAAAGACATTAGGTGGTGCCAACTAATAAAACATTCTCAAGTTATGAACTCAACTGTCTGATCCTACAATCTGTCTTATTTCCACAATTTTATTCTATTGAGGTCTGACTGTCATTTTTGTATAAGGAGAAATACGTGAACAAATAACTAAAATTTTTCATTTATCTTGATCCCATTTTCTTGTTTTCGTGTGTGATTGGTACATGGGACCAAAGTTTTTGTGGAATTTCATGCTTATAAAATTTTGGTATTTTCTTTAAGAAAAAGGACATACACTTATGAGTGTAAAATCAGTTTTGGAAGCAAGTATCTATTTAAAACCAGAAAAAAGTTATGACAGATTAGTGTAGTCTTAGAAATTCTGGTCCCCTGTGCGGTCTATCACAAATGCTCCCAGAGAAGAGCTTGCCAGTTGCATGCTGCCATTTTTGCCCTCCTGGAATACCTGAAAACTCCCACAAATTCTTACCACTCTCAGAGGCCAACGTGGGGAGGAAGCACTAGCTTCATGGTAAATCTTACTGTTTATTAATGACACTTTTTAAAATCTCCAACTAATTTCCACGTTCTCTGTTTTTAAAAAAATGTTTTCATAATTTATTTTTTAAGGAGACTGTTCTACTTTTATTCTGCAAATTTCCATTATGTTTATTAAATGTATTAAATGAAATAACCAATGCTATGTTCACAGGTACATCTAACATACCGTCTTCCCTGGAAAAGTTTATAGTCTAAAAGAAACTTCATGGAAGTTAAAAATTATAAGATAATGTACTTAGTGCTGTAGTAGAAACATGCTATGTATATGAGAACCAGAAAACAAAGAACATTGTAGAAAATTATGTGTAGGGTAACAGGAGAGACTTTGCAGAGGTGATAAAGCTTGGGCTGACTTGTGAAGGGTGGAGAAGTCGTGGCTAAGCAGGGATGAGTGGGAAAGGCAAGTTGAGGTGGAGCCACAACCCAGAACTAAAGGAATGATCACAAGCACAGGAGATAACACAGTTTTGGACACTGGTTAAAAAAAAAAAAATGATTAGCTGCATGACCAGGGTGAGGTATAAGAGAAGGTCGTGAGTCTTATATATGCCAACTGAAGGAGCCTGCGCCCACTGCGTAGGAAGTACAGAAGTACTGATGTATCACAGACTGAAGCTAGACATGGTTATGTTATATTTTAGAAAGATAATTCTGGCAGTGATAGAGAAGAGAAAGTTGTGAGATGAGGTCTGAAAAAGTAGGAACAAAGACTGATTAGGAAACTGTTTTGATCCCGGGCATTTTTAAATTTTTTTAAATTTTTTTTGTTTTTTGGCTGCTGACTGTTACAGAGAACTGAACTCTTGACCTTGGTGTTAAGGGTGCACTTTAGTCATATTCCAGCCAGTTTTGATAATGCTACCTGACTTATGACAATGGAACATTGAAAGTAAAGGAGAGTCACTTTGCTAAAAGATATAGTTACTTAAATGTAGTATCAAATGGTTTTAAAACTATTTCTTAATTTCAGGTAAAACAAAATTATCTTTATGTTTTGATTAATGCTCAAAAGTAATGGAAAACTACTCACAAACAAAAAGTAGATATTAAAAAGTTACTCATTATAATGTTTTTCTTCCAAGAAAATTATTAAAATTTGTGAAACTGATCATACTCCAATGTCCATGAGGCCTAAATGACTGTGGACACATGGCCAAATTGAAAGGTTGTGTTGCCTTTCAGTTGTCCAATGTGCCCTGAGGGAGGAGATGGGGAAAGGCCGGGGGAAGGCTCATGGGTGCGCAGAAGCTCAATGGAAGTATCTAGAACAAGAACATGGTGGTGATTGAATGTCATGAATAAAAGGTATAAGAGATCATTGTGGAGAGATGTAAAACATCAAAGGAGCTGAGGACTATAATGTTGGAAGGATGCTGGAGAAGGCAAAGGCTCCACCATGTGAAAACTGGGGGTAAAAATCAGTAAGCCTCTATGCTGAATGGCTGAAATATGTGACAGTGAAGATCAAATCACACATGGTTTCTCATTGACATACTTCTTAAATGTTTGTTTAATGCTAATTTATTATCTTGTAGTCCTTTTGAATGATACCAGTCCACCCAAGGAAACAAATACTTGAAATAACAAGCAGCAGTGAGAGTCTGACTGGACTGAAGTCTGAAATTGATCAAAACAATCTCCCATTCTCACCCCCTTTAATTTCTGATTTATCACAAATCACAGCTCCAAACATTGGCCTTAATATTATACTCTGGCTGTACAACTCACTCTGATGGTACCTTTTGCACATGTCCTCTCGCTTGACCTCAGAAGTTCCCTTTGGAAAGGCTTTTGCCATTTAATCTTTAGTCCCACCTGCATCCTTCTTTAGCACTACTCGACTGACCGGCAGGGACTCTGTTCCAGACAAGGTCAGCAAGTATAACACACGGATGGAGGAATTCTAACAGAGGGTGAAAAGATAGGACAAAGGTACAAATACTTTCAAAGAAAAAGAATAAACGAGATGGTTCCTGCACTCCAAATAACTTGCACTTGACAGGGGGATGTTTATAACTAACATGGGACTATGCGAAATTGGCAAAAAGGAAAAAAAAATGAGCATTTGCTGAACTCTGACCTAGGATATTGACGTTTTGGTTAGAGGGGCTGCTTTTAGATCTCAGAGACACACAAAATGTTCTGTCAAGTGTGGGAGCAATGGAAAGGGCTGGATGGGGAGGGCTGTATGTCAGCATTGTTATAGCAGTATGTTGCAAGAAGAACAAATCTTTAAAGGAAGAAATGGTCTTTTTTTTTTCCTTTTTGTCTTTTTTCGTGTCTGTCAACGGATCGCAACCCTCAGTGTCGCGCCCGTACCGGACCAGGACCGGCAACGGGATCGCAACCCTCAGTGTTGCGCCCGCACCTCGCTCAACCAGTGAGCGGGAACCGGTCTGTATGTGGGATCGGAACCCTCGGCGGGAGTGCCGCTGCGCTCCCAAGCAGCGCACTGTAGCAGTGCGCCACCGGGCCGGCCCGAAGAAATGGTCTTGATGTTCATTTTCCCTCGTTGAACAAGATGTTAAGACTGTTGTTATGGTATCATGGAAAAAGTAAGGGCTTTCGTTGATTTCAAGTTCTGCACCTTATTCTGTGACTTTAAACCACTTAACTGCTCTGAAGCTCAGATTTTTTTCATCTAAAAACTGAAAATTTAATAATTATTGTGATAAATGTGATGAAATAATGTATGTTAACATGCAGGAAGGTTGATTAAGTGAACAAGTAGCTCTTATCTTCCCATCAAAATAGTACATTTGCAAATTTCTGGTGTATTCATCATGTTGAGTTAAAGTTTTATCAAAATTATAAGTTGAAATTAAGACAGGTTTTTATGACATCCTTACAAGACGTCTACTAGGCTTATATGATACCTAATCTGACTCCATTTAGTCATAATGCTAATTTGTATAATAGACAAACTATGTATTGGGTTGACAGTAGTAAAACTTTATTTGAAATGCCATAGGTATTGTGTTACTTATTTTATCCCACACTACTTCACATCAACTAAGGCAGTTGATACTTATATTTTCGGCTGACATTTAAGATGTTATATTTCTTGAAGTTTTCTATTTGTGGTAAATAATATTTAATATTTATCCTCCTCTTTTCAAAATATTTTTAATTTAGTTTTATAAAGTTATTTAATTTACTTAAACAATCAAGTATGTAAAAAGTATAAAGCAGTCTTTTTTGGAAAAAGTATTTGGGTAATTAGTTGACTTTAGGAAAGTCAATATATAACCACATGTTAACAATAACTACCTATGTAAGATAGAATTCTGGGCAATATATTCATGTGTGTGTGTATGTGTCTGTGTGTATGTAGTTTTGTTTATATAAATAATTTTTAAAAGAAAATAATACAATATTAAATACATAAAATTTCAAAAAGCTTAAAATATTAAAAGTATTAAAATATTAAATACATAAAATTTTAAAAAGCCTCAAAAAAATTTCAGAAATTTCTTAATTATGCTTATTTAATAATTTATATATGGGGACAGAAGCTGGTGGGTATTAAAATACTCTTTCTGGTATGCTTGCCTAACTCGCACTATATTTTTACAGAATTAGGTACAGGAAGCTGCTTTCTTTGACCTGCCCATTCTGGACTTGTGAATATTTAGCAGTTTTCAGATTATATCAACCCAAACCCAATAGTTGCCTATAAAATGCTTCATATGTTTCTCCAACTCAGAGGTTTACAAAATAAATAAAAGAATTGTTGGGACACTCACTACAGATGATTAAATGGGAAATACATATAGTTTAATATGTATAATAATAGCCAGCATTTATTGAGCACTAACATACTATGGATTTTATATCTGTTATCTTATCCTCACAAATGCTAATCAGGTAGGAACTTGATATGGTTTTAATGTTTGTGTCCCCTCCAAAATTCATGTTGAAACTTAATCTCCAACACAGAAGTACAAAGGGTCTTCAAAAGGTTCACGTAAAATGTGCATTATGAAAAAATTATGGATGGATTGCACTTTTTTTTGCACCAAAATAAACTTCTACTACTTGTTATAACATGTCTGAACAGGTTCTAGTTTGAGACACTAAGAAATCATCAGTTTGAAAAGAAACCCTATCAGAGCAACATGAATTCTGCTAAATTGAAGCAAGAACACAAATAAAATTTATGGTTAAGTTTGGGTGGAAGAATTATGGAGTCATTGATGTTTACAGAAAGTTTATGGGGACAATGCCCCAATAAAATCAGCAGTTTACAAATGGATTACTCATTTTAAGAAAGGATGAGACAATGCTGGAGATGAAGCCTGCAGCAGCAGACCATCCACATCAATTTGAGAGAAAAAAAATTAATATTGTTTGTACCCTAATTGAAGAGGGCCAACAATTAATAGCAGAAACAATAGCTAACACCACTGATATCTCAGTTTGTTGCATTTACACAAATATAACTGAAAAATTAGAGTTGAGCAAACTTTCTGCTTGATGGGTACCAAAACTTTTGCTCCCAGACCAGCTTCAGACAAGAGCAGAGCTTTCAATGGAAATTTTTAAAAAGTGGAATCAAGATCCTGACACATTTCTTTGAAGAATTGTAACAGCAGATAAAACATGACTTTACCAGTATGATCCTGAAGACAAAGTACAGGAAAAGCCATGGCTACCAAGAGGTGGAAGTGGTTCCAGTCAAAGCAAAAGTGTACCAGTCAGAGCAAAGGTCGTGTCAACAGTTTTTTTGGATGCTCAAGGCATTTTGCTTGTTGACTTTTCAAAACATCAAAGAACAACAATATTTGCTTATAATGAGAGTGTTTGGCGAAAGTTAGCCAAAGTTTTAGCAGAAAAATGCCCATCAAATCTTCACCAGAGAGTCCTTCTCCACTATGAAAAGCTTCTGCTCATTTCTGTCATCAAGTAAGGGCAATTTTGCAAGAGTTTTAAGGGAAACCATTAGGCATCCACCTTACAGTCCTAATTTGGCTATGACTTCTTTATGTTTCCTAATCTTAAGAATTCTTTGAAGGGTATCTGTTTTTCTTCACTTAATAAAGTAAAAAAAAAAAAAAAAAAAAAAACTACATTGACATGGTTAAATTCCTCAGAACCTCAGTTCTTTAGAAATGGATTAAATGGTTGGTATCATTGCTTGTAAAAGTGTCTTGAATGTAATGGAACTTATGTTGAAAAGTAAAGTTTATATTTTTCATTTTTACCTTTTAATTCCATTTTTTTAAACTTTTTGAAATCCGCTCATATTAAGAGGTATGGCCTTTGGAAGGTGATTACCTCATGAGGGCTCCTCCCATAAATGAGAGTAAGGCCCCTGTAAAAGAGGTTTCATACAGCATTTGTCACCTACAGAGGATGCAGCAAAAAGGCATCATCTTAAAAGCAGAAAGGGCAGCTTTCATGGGACACCAGACTTGTGGGTGTCTTGATCATGGACTTCCCAGCCTTCAGAACTCTTAAAAAATGTTTTTCTATTGTTTTCAAATTACCCAGTTTCAGGTGTTTTGTTATAGCAGCACAAACAGACTAAGTCAGTACTCTTTCAATATTTCTATTTTACAAGTGAAGCTCAGAGAACTTAAGCTTGGTGAATTCTCCAGTCATGTGTATCCCAGGATTTAGAAGGTTAAAATGAAAGGAGAATTCTACTAATTTTGCTTCATAAACAAACATTCTCAAATCCAGCATTACATGACAATTTTTACCTACATTTGATTTTCAAGTCTGCTTCTGAATTGTTTCAGAACATAGGGAATTTAATCTTTAAAAGCATAATTTAAATCATATCAGCCTCCTGCTTAAAAATCTCCAATGCTTTCTGTTGAAATTTGAATAAAATCCAAGTTTCTTAACATGGACTACCAGATCATGCAGCTTTTATCTCCTAACTACCTCTCTAACCTTGTCGCATTCTATTCTCTTTCTTGCCATGATGACCTTATTTTAAATATGCACAGCTCATTCTTGTTTCAAGATCTGGAATGCTCTTACCTTTGGTCTTTATAGCTGCTCACTGCCTTTCACCATTCAATTCTTTGTTAAAAATATTTCCACACAGATAGTGTAATATACCCATTCCTTACAATTTTAGCTAAAGTAGCCTCTCAGATCTCCTCCCTTCTACCTAATACTCTCTATCAACTTACACTGTTAATTTTTATAGTGCTTATCACTATTTAAAGTTATGTTATATATTTGTTCATACAGTTATTTGTCTTTTCCAGCTTTGGTAGGCCAGAATTTTTTTTTTTTTTTTTTTGTGCAGCTGACTGGTAAGAAGTAGGCCAGGAATTATATCTGTCTTGCTATTGACTCTCCCACCAGTGCCTGGGACAGTATATAATACATAAAAAATTGAAAAGTACACATTAAATGAATAAATAGATAAACTGATGTGACACTACAAATTAATATGTTCATAAATATCTTAATTTTTGGACTTACATAGCTTCAATATTGTAAAGAACCTAAAAAGAGTCACCTAGTTTAGATAGATTTTTAGGTCAGATACCTCCTATCGCTTGTCCATTAAGTTCATGCCTGAGCATTTCCAGGATTGGGGAATGCATCAATTCCCACCGTAAACCATACAAGGTAAATCTACGTCCTGAGGTGGTTCTGGCTGCTGGACAATTCTTTCTCAGACAGAGTTGAAATGTGTATGCTGTTTTAGTCTGTATCCATGGATGAGACTACCCACTGGAACCATGGAAGTCTTAAAGCCTTAATTATTTACTGAACCCTATAATATTCATTGTGGCTCATCTTTTTATGGGGTAAGACATCCTAAGTACATTTAACTATTTTCAATGGGATATCTTCGCATTTTATTTTATTTCGTTTTTATTGAAACATAATTGATTATACATATTTATGGGATACAGAATTGACTATCGGAATTTGTGTACATTATGTGATGATAAAATCAGGATAATTAGCATATTCATCATTACAAATCACAATCATTTTTTGTATCCATTAACCAGTTATTTTACATGATCCTTTATGGACATCTCCTATTTTGATTATTCATCTTCTATATTGTGAGATATGTAACTTGCCATAATTATATTTGAATGTCCAGTGGCCTGCTGGTAAATATTTAACAACTGGCTCTCTGAATATAGTTTTAACATGGTGGTTGATATGTTGGTTTACTTTAATGATTGAGATGAAAGAGAAACAACAAAGATCTAAGTGGGACGGAGCATTATTCATTGGTCAATGACATAAGCAATTACTTTGTTCAGTCAGATAATAGTTATCAAATACTGGAAGTATTTTTTTGTGTTATTGAGGATGTAATAGCTAAAGAAACAAACATGCTTTTAATTATAATGCAACAGCTAGAGATAGGAAATCTTTTAAGTTTAATCTGTTTTATGAGCATTTTCTTCTTTACTTTGTTAACTTTAGACAATCCACAAAAAACACCCAATTTGCATATAGCACTTTCTGATCTCTCTGGTGTATCTAGTCCCATCATGATCAATTTCTACTTACCAATGTGACATCATTGAATGCAAAACTAGGAAGAGATATACAGAAGCATACCATTTATATAGTGTTTCTGGCATGAATTGAAATAACCTCAAGAGCATAGATAGCAGTAAAATTCAGAGGCAAGAGAGCATGCCCAGGGTCCTAGGCAGGAGTCAAGGGCAGCATCCCCCTCTTGGAAGCATGCAAGGGAGTACACCAAAAACACTGCTTCCACATGGCTGGCCCACCACAGCCATGGCTGCTGCAAAAGCTGCTCATCACCACAGCACCAGCCACAGCCACCATGAAGGAGGCCTGCCAAACCTCGACTGCACTGACACAAGGAGAGTCACCAGTTGTGACTGGAAAAGGAAGAGGGTGTCTCTCTCCTCAAAGTCCACTCCAGAGTAATTTTTAGAAGCAATTGCTCTACCAGACGATCAGACAGCAATATAGAGATCCTAGAATTATGAAAAAACAAGAAAATATGGCACCACCCAAAGAATATAGTAATTCTCACATACTAGACCCTATAGAGCAGGAAACCCTTGAAATGCATGAAAAGGAACTTTAAGCAACCATCTTAAGGAAAGTCACTGAGATATGAAAAGACTCCATTAGACAACATAATGGAACAAGAAAAAATAAAATCCAGGATTTGAAGGAGGAAATTTATGAAGAGATTAATACCTTAAAAAAATGTAGCAGAACTCATGGAAATGAAAGATTCATTCAAGGCAATAAAAAATGCAACCAATAGCTTAAGCAGAAGGCTAGAACAAGCAGGTGAAGGAATTTCTGATTATGAAGATAGTCTTTTCAAAATAACCCAGGTGGACCAAAAAAAGGAAAAAAGAATTTTAAAAAGTATAGAAAATCTAACAGAGCTAGCAGACAACCTTAAGTGCACAAACATTTGAATCATGGTTGTTTCAGAAGGGGAGAAGAAAGGAAAATGCATGAAAAACCTACTCAACAAAATAATAACAGAAAACTTCCCAGGTATCAGGAGAGACAAGGACCTTCAGATCCAGGAGGCTTGTCTTAGTTCATTTCCATTGCTTATAACAAAATACTTAGAACTGGATAATTTATAAAACAATGAAATTTATTGCTTACAGTTTCTGAGGCTGGGAAGTCCAAAGTCCATCTGGTGGTGGTGACAGTGACCCAGGGGTCTCTCATACTGCAAGATGGTGTAAGCAGAGAGAGCAAGAGAAGGACTCTCCTCTTCTTTTAAAGCCCTCAGAACCATGCCCCTGATCACCATTTTAATCCATTCACTACTGCACAGTCCTACAATCTAATCTACTCTTTAAGGCCCCACCTTCCATTTATTATAATAGGATTTCCCACCCTCTTAACAGTCACAGTGGGGGATAAGTTTCTAATACATAAAACTTGGGGGACACAATTCAAGCTTTGGCTAGTTTGAGGGGACATAATTAAATCTACTACAAGGCTCAAAGATTCCCAATCAGATCAAACCCAAAAAGATCCTCTCCAAGACACATTATATTCAAACTGGCAGATCTCAAAGTCAGAGAATCTTAAAAGGAGGCCGAGAAAAGCATCAAATCACCTATAAGAGAGCTCTTATCAGACTAATGGCAGACTTCTAAACAGAAACTCTACAACCAGAAAAAAATGGGATGATATATTCAAAATAGTAAAAGAAAAAAAACTTGCAAGCCAAGAATACTATACTCAACAAGGCTATCCATCAGAAATAAAGGAAAAATAGTGTATTTTTCAGACAAACAAAAGCTTCAGGAGTTCACCAAAACACAACAAACCCTACAAGAAATCATCAAGAAAATCCTGAATCTGGAATCTGAATAAAGATAATCACAACCTAGAATACACAAGAAAGAACAAAACCTACTGGCAGAACACAAATGCAAATGAGAAAGAGCAAGAAACTAAATCTTAACACCAAACAAACAAACAAACAAAAATGTAATGACAATGTAGTAATGCCCCTGCTTTATTTCTGATTTTAGTAATTTCAGTCTTCACCATTTTTTTTTCTTGTCAGTTTAGATAAAGATTTGCAAATTTTGTTGATCTTTTTAAAGAATCAGCTTCTAGTTTTGTTGATTTTCTCTGTTGGTTTTTAGTTCCCGGTTTCATATGTTTCTGTTGTAATCTTTGTTGTTTCCTACTTATATTTGCTTTTGGTTTAGTTTGCTCCTTTTTTTCCCCATTTTCTTAAGGTAGAAGTTTACATTACTGATTTGAGGTTTTTCTTATTTTTAATATGGGTATTTAGAAGTATATGTTTTCTTCTAAGCACTGCCTGAGCCCTGCATGCTATAGATTTTGATATGTTGTGATTTGATTTGTATCTCATAGTACTCCCTAGTTTCCCTGTGATTTTTCTTTATTTAGCTTTTATATATTTTGGAAAGTCTTGTTTCATTTTCATACATTTGTGAATTTTCTAAATTTCCTTCTGTTATTGTAGTCAGAGGACATATTTCCTATGATCTTAGTTTTTTCAAATGTGTTAAGACTTGTTTTGTGGCAAAAAATAAAAATAAATAAATAAATACAGAAAAATTTAATAATATGATTAGAATTAGATTTCAGGATTTATTATCTCTGCTTTACATTAATTTAATGGTAAATTTATATAATATGAATTTTAATAATGGCTCTGGTAAACAACTGGCTCACAAAATTTCTGAAAGTTTTGCCAGTAATCTCTTGCAAACTTGTAGCAGTTAACTCTAGACCACCACTGTGGGCTGATCCAACCCCATTCTATAACCTTTGCTTCCTAGCCACTTTTTATCCAGGGGTAGCCATATTACACAGTTTTGATCCATGAGACACAAACGGAAGTCAATTGGAATTTTCTTGTGAGTGTTTTTTGCTTTCTGCTAACGGGGTCTGCTCTTTTTCTTTCTTTTCCCATCCCATGGAAAAGTGAATGCAGTTGCCGTAGCTGCAACAGCCTTGCTACTTTGAAGAGAAAACCAGTACTGCACAATTACAGTGGCCACAGCATATTATGCTGCTGACCTAGTGTCAGTAACCATCTATTCTCGACTTCCTGCCATGGGAGAAGAAATTTGTTGAATTACTGTGATCAGCTCCTCCTATTATTTGAAGGAAAAGGCATTCCTAAATGATACAGAACTGAGTTTAGTATTCTAGATGTTTTGGCCAATCTTGAGATATTATTCATCCTGAGTCTTGATGTATTATACTAATTTAGAAAAACAAAGATTAGGTTCATTTTTTTGGATAGCCTAATATATTTGTGATAGCCTATTATTATTATTGTTGTTGTTGTTGTTATTATTATTATTATTTTTGTCTAACTGCCCACTTGTTCTGGATATGAACACTGTCCTGTAGATGTCGAGGCTGTGTGCTAAGAATTCCCTTTCTCACTCTCACTCTTGCTGCTCACACTCTTGCTCTCCATTGTTCTGTAGGATTCATGAACCATAACCTATTTAAACTGTTTTCAGAAGCCCTTTCCACAAATTCTATCACATCATCAGTGAAAGATACTTTGGTAAAGATAGCCAAGTTATACATTTTTTCAAAAGAATTTGATATTTCACAGTAGCATAAGACTAAGATATTTCAATGTTAGTTGGAAAAAGTCTGCATTATATAAAATGTTGAAAGTAACAGATCTTAAAATATGCATCTTGCCAAACCGAGGATACAGAACAAAGAGAATACTGAGGACCCTGCTCGAAGCTTCAATACTTATTATGCCTTCTCCAAACAGTTAAACTGTGGCTTGTTTTATGTAGATACTTAGATCACGGTGTAGGCCTATGTTGGCTATTTTAGTAGCATTCGTTAAAGTCCAATAAGAAAGAAACAAACATGCTAAAGGTGAAGAGGGTTAAGCTTTATGTCTAAAAGAGGAAGGTGAAAAAATTATGACTTTGTTAAGTGCTAAGACAGACACTTTAGGACAAGATGACTGAGATTATTTGGAAATTTCAACATATGAAAAAACCTAGAATTTCATATTCAGACCAGAGTTAATGTCATTGGGGTCAGAGTTGGGGAACTTATCCAGATATATAGTTTGATGTGGCTGACTGTTACCTCCTGTTACCTGAGCCCAGTTGCAAGCACCCCTGTTAAGCCATGTCTGGATGAAGAAGGCTTCTCTCATTTTGAAGATATAATTGATATAAAGCAAGGTAAAAGGAGAAGATGATCATTCCCTTCCTACTCAGAGCTATTAGACTCCTCTTCAATACAAAGTCCTCTAAAATGATACCAGAGGTAAAGAAGTTCGATTCCAAGAATCACGTATCACTAGACTCAGTGAGTCTCTAGGTAACATATCTGGCTGTGGAAATGAGGGAAAGAAAACAAACTGAGAGCTTAAGAGGGTATCTTAGAAGAGATTCTTCTAAAGACACTCAAAACCTGGTTGAAAATTTCTATGACTGTTCAAATCCTAAAACAATACCAATATCACAAAAATTTATAACACAGGAGGAGAGTTGATAAAACTGTACATTCCCTAGAAGGATAAACCTTTATATTGTCAATCACAGGTGTGACCACAGAGAACAATGAACAAGGGAGATAGTACCAGAGGGCAAAATAATAGGTCAATGACTGCTGCCCAAAGCACTCCCCGGCTCTGCCAAGATACACATGCACCACGCAAATGGCCACTCTGTTGTTTCACATCTCTCATTTTTTTTTAAGGGGGTCACAACCCTTGGCTTAGTGTCGCCCACTCCGCGCTCAGCCAGTGAGTGCACGGGCCATTCCTATATAGGATCCGAACCCTCGGTGGGAGCGTCGCTGCGCTCCCAGCGCTGCACTCTCCCGAGTGCGCCACGGGGTCGGCCCTTACATCTCCCATTTTTCCAGTGGGAACTCCCATTAGTATTTATCCTAATCTCTTCAATGTTATAGGAATCTGAGGTAGACAATTTGTCTTTTATCTGAAAGTTGATGGACCATAAATGGATTTCATAACTGTTCAAGTTGACATCTGACCATGAAAAAAATAGGCAACTGTGCTTAAGCATGCAAGAAGTCAGAGAAAACAGAATTTTTGAGATCTTCTTTTCATAAAATGAAGACTTCATGATGACAAAAGCCAGTCAACTGAAAGATAAAACAAAATATAGAGGTCTCAGAGAAATTATATTGAAAGTGAGAACTTTTCTGAGCATAGGAATACTTAAATCTAGAATAAACATCTGAACAACAGCTGGGGTTAGTTATATAAGTGTAAATGTTGTAAACCTAGATAGAACAAAAAACAATAACATAAAAATGAAATGGGAATGGGGATAGAGGAAATTTGAGAAAAATCAAAGAATTTGCTTACACTGTAAAGAAGAGCATTAAAGACACTGCTATTACATATGCAGTGTATCCAATCTTAATATTTTATTTTATTATTTTCTTGCTTTGGGGGGTATAACTGACAAATTAGAAAATTGTATAATTGAAAGTGTACAAAGTGAAGATTTGATATTTGTGAGATGACTGCCACAGTCAATTTAATTACAGATCCATCACCTCACATAGTTACCATCTGTGTGTGAGTGTGCGTGCGTGTGCAGGACACTTAAGATCTATTCTCTTAGCAAATTTCAAGTAAACGATATGGTATTAACTACAGTCACCATGCTGCACATTAGATCTCCAGAACGTACTCATCTTATAACTGAAAGTTTATCTTAATATTTCAAATAATCTTTCCTTGTAATTTTTGAAGAATCATATAGTATCAAACATCTATGTTGAAAAACATCATGTTTGTATATTAAATACTTATAAAAATATGCTTAGTTGGGCATTTGTATAATTTATATTGTTAGGGTATAATGTGGAGTTGGGATTTAACCCTGGGGAAGATATAATCACTGGACAATTTTGAGTGGGGAGTGATTATTCTGATAGCAGTGGGGGGAATAGATTGTAGTACGGTTAGAGAGAAAGCAGGGAGGAAGTCTTGGTTCTTAACATTCAAAACGTGTTTTCTTTACTCGAGTGAAGAAACTGAATGAAGAGTATATTATCTCAGGTCATATCACTTTCAAGAAAAGGGAAAATTTCTGTATCTTTTGGATCTTTTGTCATAATTTGGTTATAATCAACAATTATAAGTCATACTTTTGTGAAGTACTTTTCTTAGCTTTACAAAACACATTCTTATATTTTATATCATCCTGATTTTTAGTTCTCATATAGTGTAGGCATTGTTATTTTCCAGAAGTGGATCTACTTGTCTTCAATTAGGTTAAGTGACTTGACCGATATCAAACTGAAAATCAGTGGCAGAGTGGGATGGCAATCAGTTTCTTTAGTCGATACTGTTGTTCATTCCAAGCTCTTTGGATAGATACGACATTAGAATTGAGAACTCTGAAGCTTGTATGTCCATGTGGCAGCGCAATGACTCCATATAATTTAAATGTACCATTGAGTATTTCAACACATAATTCCACATGGTTTAAGGACACACCTGATGGTATTGGTTGAGTTTGTGGTTAGTTTTTCATGTATATGAAGAAAACAGGACAATCCAATCCTTAATTTAAACACGCTACCACTCTTACAAGATTCCAGTGGAAAGACACGGCCAAATGTTAGGCAAGTCTAGGCTTGATCCCAAACTCCATGAATCTCTTAGCCTTGGTGAAGTGGCCTGGCTTTGGACTTAAGCCAATGGTTCACACAATTTCTTTCCAGTAATGCTTCACATCCTTATACGTGACATTTCCATGACCATATCCAGATTTTAAAGTTCACTCATTGTGGTCTAGGATAGTGTTGCATGAATTTTTAAGCCTATTTCCTCTCTTGATAAACTTAAACATTCAAGCCTTTCTAACAAAAAGGACTCCTTTCTGGCCCTGGAGATTATGAAAGGAGCCACCACTAAACCTCCTAACAGAACTTTGTGACTTGTCTATAGGCAGGTCTCTTTTGCACCTGGGCTCGCAACATATCCCTATCTTTTGACATCTTATCATGGCAATGGTGGGAATAGGAAAGGAATGAATCTTAAAGAAGAAAAGAGGTAAATGAAATAATGTTTTTTCTCCAAAGCCTGTAGAAGAGATGATTTAACCCAGTAATTCCACCTATAAGCATCCACAGGATGAGGATCTCTCCCAAATTGCAGGCAGCTGCTCTCACTGCATACCTGTTTCAGGGAAATAAGCAATTCAAAGGAGAACTAAACATTTGTGAAGCAGGATCACAAAATATAGGATGTAGAGAGAAAGCAGGTTACATAGATAAAAGTACATTCGATGGTGAGAGTTAACATCTGAAAACCGGAAACCTTAATTATTTGACTTCAAGTGGTCTCCTTCCCAAATGACACCTTGTTCTTCTTGTGGTTGGAGTACATTGGAGCAAGAAAGTTGTGAGATTAACAATGGGAAAAATAGGCATTGCCAAATAGTGTTTCCTTGGATTTTTAATTTTAAAATGCTTGATAATTTAAAAATGCTAAGCTTTCAAATGGTTTAAAAAAAACAACAACTGGTTTTAAGCATGTATTGTTTTATAGCTTACATCTTTCCTTGGGGCACATTCTAGTCTTCATTTCCCTTACTTGTTCTCCAGTCTACAGTTTTGAACAGCAATTCACTGCAGAGATCCCTGGGTTAAGTAGTGAGGGAAATCATTCTCACTTAAGCATGTTAAGTTTGGATGAAGGCACAGAATTCTAGAAGAAATTGAAACTTGTAATTGTGCTTAATTGGCTTTAGCCCTTTAACACATTGTGTAGAAGTGCATTGGGTAATAATATATATTGTTGCACCGTGCAGATGTTAAAATGTAAAATCCTTTAAATGCAAACAGCACTTGTCACTCCATCAACTGTTCAAATTGTCAGAGATGTATCAGCCAACTCTAACTACCCTCTGCAGGCAATCTGGAGCCAGCCTGCTGTTTAATAACCAGCATTTAACAAGAAATAACATGTAGATGTGGTATGTGGTTTAAAACATTGTGTTAAGCGTCATTAAAACTCAGTCTCCTAAGAGCCTTATTAAAAGAATCCTTTCCTCACCATAATAAAACATTTCTCTGTGACTGTTTCGATCTGGCTGCTAACAATACAAACAAAATGCCTCTTAATTTAGCATCCCACTAGAGGGCCATTGTGATTGTAGAACTGTAAAGGCAGGGAGAAAACAACCCTAACCCACCCTTCTCAAATCCCACCTAATCAGTGAAACTGAAGCACTAGGAGACTTTGATTTTAGGATTTATTTTTACAGGATTTAAAAAAAATATATTATTCCCTTACACTCTGGGTATGGTTATTATTTTGGCCATGCCTTTGTTCAGGACTATGAAAGAAGATTGCTGATGATTTAGAAATGGGACCTGCACCATGAAGTCAGAAATCTGCAGTTGTTGGATGGGCATATAAGACCATGCATACATAAAACTCCTCCTGTAAGAAGTCATGTGGTCTTGTTGCTAATGTTTATTTAAAAGGAAAATGAAATTTGCTTACCCTACAGTTAGTCTGATATTCTCTCATCCTGTTATAACAAGAGAAAATTCATGCATAATTGTGCCAATTAATAGAGATAAATCATATATTCTAGGACAGATACATAGAACATAGTTTCAGATCTTCCTCCTTTGAAAATGTGGTTGCTGATATTCTCTGTACAACTATCCCCAGTGCTTTATAGATAGTTATGGAGATAACAAAATTGACAAACCACAAAATATTGTGATAGAAGATAGTAACAAATTAAATTTAGGAGGATCTAGTTCTAATATTTTGTCCTACTGAATAGCTCTTGTAACCCTGCAATATTTAAAATGACTCAAGTGGAAATATATGGGTTTGTAAATGGACAGTTGATTAACTTGACCTTTCCTTTCTTTTGAAATGGACTATCAAAGCAGGAGAAATTATTTTATCTCATTTTTAGTGAATCTTGCCTATGAGATTGAGACCAGATGTCAGGCATAATGTTTCTATTTGCATTCATGATGCTTGTCCAATTGCTGGAGGAAGAAGTATTTGTACCCCAGATTCTCTAAATTTCCTTGACACATAGAATTATTCTCCAAGGCTTGTTAAAATTTATGGTATTTGCCACTAACCTATGTTGGGGTTCAGGAATATGGTAACTGATATTTAGCAAAACATATTAATTACACTTTTTAGCTAATATAGAATGATTTGCCTTTAAATTATATTTGAATATTTGGAAATGTTTGATATTCCTTACAAGGATCATAGCTGTCTCTTGTCAGGATATGTGCTTTTTTTATACTGTTTTAATAACTTGAACCATAAATATTATTCTTAATATTGGTTGGTAGGTCATATAAACTAAAAAATTTACTCTTATTGTGAATTTTCTTCGGAAACATTTAGTCTGAACCATATGAAATTGCCATTTTGTAGTTCAGAATTGGTCAACAGTCAGAAATTTCAAATGATTCAACTCTCTGAGATTAAAGTGAATTTCAAATTCATCATGGTTTCTCTCAATATAAAGATCATGGTTCAAACAACCTTTCCTAATGAAAGGATGACTCCAACACTTGGGTGTTTCTGTTTACATTGTTCCTAAAAATGCAGAGGATAAGACCCATAAAAGCTTCATTGGTGAACCAAGTATTTCTTTAAACCAGTTGTGTTTGAAAGTTCATGCTGAAGGGAAGAGCAAGATGAGTGGGAGATCCAATTGCTCTCCTGTAAAGGGGACATCTCAAGTGTGCCTAGTTACCATTAGAAGAGAATGATGTATTTTCACTCTCCATCATGTCTTTGAATAGGTAGAACTGTGAATTCACTACCTTTTTACCACATTAAAATTCACTCAGGGCCCCCAAAATCTGCCAGTTGTTTCCCAGGAGGCCTCCTGGGGACATAGCCAGTGTGAAGTGCACAGGCTAATTAGAGTGCAGGCTGCGAAATCCATTAACAGTAGTATGATATGAGATACTGACTGCACCCAACAGTGGTTTTCTGTTGAAATCCCTCTGTATCATGTTCCTATGTGGCATTTTTCTTGTATGCCACTTTCTTTTCTCAAGCACTATATGTTTCAGCAATTTAGAGAAATTACATAATATTCTATCTCAATAGAAACTATGTCATCTAAAGTTAGCCCATAAGAAAGGTCTTATGGAATTCACAGATTTAATGAAAATTAGGTCATTATGTTTTAAACCTTATACAGCTTATATAGCTCACAATATAACTTGCTCTGTTATCAGGTATTGATATGCAGTAAAAAAAAGTTCCATGCTGCGATGTGAATTTCCATTCATTTAAAACCATTTTTTTAAGGCCTATTCACAGGTTATAATAGGTATCGTGGACTAAAAAGTGCAAATGTAAGCACCAACAAGGAAAAATGCAAAAGACAGTGGGACCACAAGAGAAGCAAATTTGTTTACTTAGAAAATTCATTTTACTTGTTGAGACTTAAATACTGAGAACATGTCATCTAGGAAGAAGAGACAACATGAATAACAAACATATAATTACAGAGCTTTAAAGGGGATTGGAACATCTGGGTGTGACAGTTGTGGGTATTGAAGAATTAAGTGCCATAGAAGGAGGATTGAGGGTAATGCTGGGTGAGTAGTGAGGTCTAGATGATACAGGGGAACACATGCCATGAAAAGCAACATAAATTTTACCCTTCATAGGAATGAGAAGCAACTGAAGACTTGTGAACAGTTGAGGAATATAGTGAATTTAACTTAGTTTGATTTCTCTGATAACAGTGTAGATGGGTAGATAAAACTTGGGTGAGACTGGGGGATGAGGTGTGACTCTGATAGCCCAGTAAAGAAATGATAAATATCCAAGGTGGTGCACCTGAAGTCTGGTGAAGGTAGGAGTGTGGGTGGGAGAGATCGTAGGGATGGAGTTGACTGTAGTTCATAACTGATTGAATATGAAAGATAAAGAGAAAAGAAAAAAAGGATTTAGGATGACGTCTGGCTTGACTTTCCTATATCTGTCAATTGTCATCTAGATCCTGAAGAACATCCAATATATTTCTCCAGTTCATCCTTCTAAGTTCTCCATTTTGGTTTCTAATATCTACTTTAAACACATCGTGACTGATCCCTCTCTTGCTCACGAGGTGCTTCTCTTTCATTGAACCTCACACATGGCACCGTCATTTATTTGCCAATTAGCTGAAGCCATAAACCTGTTTATTAAGCTTAAAACTCATTCTTCTTCACTTCTCACATCCAACAAATTCCCTAGTTTTATTCATTTTCCTTGTAAATATTTTCTCAAATCTCTCTGCTACTCTTTATTTCCACTGTCACGAAGTCCTGCTGAAATAACTTTTTCACTGCTCTCCCAATCTGCCTTCCTTCTCTCCTGCTCTCCAGTTCGTACTTCACATTGAAGCCAAATGATTTTTCAGAAGTATAACTGGATGTACTAGAAATCCTTAACATCACCTATTAAGGTTTTGTCTCTGCCATCCTCTCAGGCCAAATTTCACACCATTTACTACCCCCCTCCCCACACAGACTAAAAATTTCTAGGATTCAGCTATACTGGCCTCTCTTGCTTCAGCACCTTGACATATGCTTTTTTCTCCTTCTGAAATGTTCCTTCTCTTCTCCCAGCTCTTAACATGAGTAACTCTCTCATGTTTCTCAAGTCAGCATGTATCACTTACTTATGGAAAGGTTTATGATCACTGCAAACTAGGATAAGACCCTAGTAAAAAGTTTACATAATGCTCTAATTCATTTTGTTGTATCTTGAATACATACTCTTAACAGGGAATGCAATGAGTATGCAAGAGTATGAAATTGGAGTATAATGTTTCAGAGCTGAGATGGTCCTAGGTGAAAGGATAAGGTAGGATGAAGGGAAAGGTAATTAGCATTGAAGAGCTCAAGGATCTGGGAGATTAGTTTGTTACATGTGTCAGATACAAAGAATTAAAGAACGTTAGGATAGCAGTAAGCTTCAGAGTGGTGAACAATAGGGTAAACTAAGTAACAAAGTCAGTAATAAATGTGTAGGAGTTCAATGGACAGTGCCGTAGGCTGACTGTATGGACATTAAAGAAAAAAGACACAACAATCACAATAATACATAGAACTTTCAAAAGGAGAGAACAGAACTGAGGTTACCAGATGTGGGAAAGGGAAAGGGAAGGGTAGGGGAGGAATGGGTAAAGGGACATGAAAAATGATTACATTGTATAGTGTTGAATATACTATTTATCCTGATCTGAGCATTGCATATTGCACACAGGTATTGGTATTCAACTCTATACCCCACAGATGTGTACAATCAACTATGTTATAATAAAAAATAAAAAAATAAATATTTTGAAGAACAGTGTGATGCAGTGACTTGGAAACAGCAATGGGCTGCTAGTAGAATGAAAATATGGTATTGATTTTGTGAAAATTACAGAATATGGAAAAAAGAGTTCATATTAAGATGGGAAAATAAGCCAAGGAGCTAGATGTACAAACTAATGCAGGAATGAAAGTAATATACAGTAAAGATATTAAAGGATAGTTATACTTGGTGAATGGCAGTGGATGACTTCCTTGATTCAAATTTCCTGAACAGAATTTAAATTAAAATTACTCTGATGAAAAAAACTGACATAATCCTCCATGTGGTTGGAGAGGTGCCACTTACCTTCTGCTGTTGAATCTCAATTGCATTAAAAGGATGAAAGTTAAACCAGGTCTCTATGTCTAAAGTAGGAGGTGAGGAGAGACTGCCATTAATTATCACGTAGAGCAGGGTTCACAAACTATGACCTGTGGGCCAAATCTTGCCTTATGGCTGTTTTTGTATCAACCACAAGCTAAGAATGGCTTTCCACTTTCATATGATGGAAAAATATCAAAAGAAGAATAACATTTATATTAACTGCTTTAGAATATGCCATGCACTGTTCTAAATCTTTGCATTTGTTAGCTCATTAAAAACCTAACTCTGTGGAGTAGGTACTATATCTCATTTTTAGTAAGTACTTCAACACTGTGAAGTAGGTATTGAAACTTCTAGATAGGTTAAGTAAGTAGTCGAAGACTGTATAGCCAATGAGTACTTCAGCTGGAATTGAAACACAAAGAGTCCTACCACAGAAGCTGTGCCTTCAACCTGCTTTACTATATGAAAAGTTATCCAACAGTCTGTCTGAAAACAATAGAGATGCTGGAAACATATCCTGGTTGTAATCCAGGATAAAGATCACTTGTTTCTCATTTCAGAGGAGCAAGGGAAGACTTTGTAGAATGAGACCACAATTATACCATGATGACAGGGAATTAACTTTGAATCCCAACTAATCAAAACATTATGTCCCCCCCCAAAATGACTTCTATTCTTATTACTAGACCTGTATTATAAAAATTGTACTCTATTATTATTATTATTATTATTATTATTATTATTATTATTATTATTATTATTATTATTATTATTATTATTATTATTATTATTATTATTATTATTATTATTATTATTATTATTATTATTATTATTATTATTATTATTATTATTATTATTATTATTATTATTATTATTATTATTATTATATTTTGAATTACACCAGTTGAAAATTTGTGGTCATCATTTTTCTCTTTTGTTACACAGCATAAGAACCTACATAGTATACTTGATTTTGTCTCTCAGCCTACAATGCCTAAGATGTTTACTATCTGGCCCCTTACAGAAAAAACATTAATAATCCCTGACTTAAAGTAATAACCTGCAAACTACTCAATCCCAACTGAAAAATAGGATAAATGCAGAGTACATAAGACCAGGTCTACAATCAATATCTGGTAAGACCTACTGAAGGTTTTTGCATTGTATCATGCTGATACTTCTCTAACCCAAGTCTTTGGTCCATGTTTTAGTCACTCTTAGTTTTTCACTAACTACAGGAACCAAACCAGAATGTCTCCAACTGCAGGGTGTTTTCTTTCTCCGTAGGGATTTGTCCAATGGGAAGTACATCTGTTTTTGCTGTTTGAGGTTTCTTAGTTAGCTTGTTCCTCCCCCACAACCAATATCAATTGTCTCCTGTGCATATACTCATTTCATTTCTGCCAGATTTTACCAGATGTTTGTTGTGTTACTGAGAAAGGAAGATGGACAAGATCCAAAATCCAAGCTCAGCTATCTCCTGCCAATTTTCACCTTAATTCTTAGGGGATACATATATACAGCCAAATTCCTATGTAAAGCACCTCACATCAACAATTTTACTGTCGATCAAATTTTATCCCAGTGTGTGCATGCTATGCATATAATAAGGAAACATAGTATAATATTTTTATCATCTCTGAAACCTGGGTTATATTCTTCTTAGTTCATTTTTCAAATTTTCTAAACATCTTTATGTCTGTAAATTAACTTGATGTGATTGATGTAAATGGCAAACACTTTTAAACCTAGACCACTACTCCCTAGTCCAAAAAAGTTGGAATGCCAGGGAGCTAAAGTTGAGTAGATCGCATCGCCTTGAAAGGACTAGTCAAGGGACACAGCTAGATGAAGGCATACTCCCAGGAGGAAACCAGAAGAAAAAAATCACTGAAATTGCTCTGGTTTCTTCCACAAATCTCTCTTCAGAGATCTCCATCAACTGCCCCAAAGCCAGAGGGCACCAGGTCAAAATGCAGGGTATGAAGAAGTAGGGGTATAAATTTGAAATGACTTCCCTTTCAAGATTTAGCCAACAAGTACTCAACCAAGTTTATGGGCTTATCATTGCACTAGACTTGGATATACTACAGTGCGGGAGGCTCACTCTTAGGCTAGTCCAGGGGTCATCTGGTGGGTGGTGCAGCAGTACAGAATGAAAGAGGCAGATCAAGCAGTGGTATTACTAAAGTGTACAAAACATGCACAGATTAAATAAACAGTAATCACAAATGAAGTATTGTTCTCTTTTGTTTTGATTTTTACAACAGATGGTTCAATGGAAAACTCCAATAAACACAGAATTCTGATTTTATAATAGGATATTATCAGTAAAGCTCATTTAGAATCTTAGATTTCATCCTTGATTATATGTACAAATACCTCCTAAGAAAATAATAGCTTAATAGTTTAATTTTGGTTCAGTAGCCATTTTGAGACTTTGAAACTTAGGGTTTCTAGATTGCTGCATAGTATAATATTCTATGAAAACAATATGCATTAATTAGTTAAAACATACCCAGTCTTAATATTTACTTGTAGGAAAATAAACAATATTGACACTGGAGAGGACAAAATTACCTGTAGAAAACCTATTACTCAAGAGAAATCAGCAAGCATAAAGTTTTGCTGTGTATTAAAGTTAATGTAATAAAACTGATACCCTAAATACTACCGCTAAGACTTCCATATCAACAATAATGACATACAACAACAATAACAATAATAATCTATAAAAATATAAAGATCCTGTTCAGAGGGAAAAAAAAAAGCATACTTGTTTCTTTTAGGGTAGGTTCCAGAGTCTTAGCAGAAAAGATTTAAGTTGAAATCAGTTCAGTTTGCTGAACTCAAAAATGATTCTGTAGACTAGAAATTAGTAATTAATATAATAGATATGTATTTGTTTTAAGGGCTTTATCATGTCCCTCAGATTATGTACTCTCTCCATAATGAGGTCAAACAAGAGACCTCATATTCAGCTTGTAGTAAACTAAAATTCCCCTAATATTTTTTTTCATTAATTTATTTGAAGCAAAATCTTTTTAATTAAAAAAAAATAAATCTTTCGAATGCAGGAATTTTATTTGTATTAATCATGTTACAATGATTTGTTTTGGCTGCATTGAGTCAGTTATTCTAGTTTACAAAATTCTTTATTCACCATCTGGTGCATTAACTACTCCTTTTCTTTGTGATTAGATCATAATTTTGGTGAGGATAGAGTGAATACAGAACCTTGTGGTATGTGAGTAGAGGTATTCCTCCAGGCTGACAGTAATTAATTGAGCAGCATCAGTTCTGAGTTTATCTAACTCATGGTTTCTGAAGCTTTTTTTTTATTGTAATGCATATCCTCAAATATTTACTAAGCCATGACAATATGAAAGAAACTAGGCCACGTGATAAAAATACAAAATCCAAAGGCCATTATCTCTACACACAAAGATCTCACAGTCTAGCTGGCAAAACTGTCACATTTACAACTGATTACGGGTAGTGTGGTAAGAACTACCAAAAGCCTCATAGAACAATGGTGCCTAGAAGCCTTATTAGAAAGAGTCCATAGATGGTCTAGCGGCCCATGATATATAAGTGTGTGGCTAACTTCTTATTGATTTTTGTGTGGCAGGAATTCTTCTAAATGCTTTATACATTAACTCATTTAATTCTCTAAATATTACCAGGCCCTTTGAGATGGGTCTCAAGGTCTAGTACTTTGCATTTTGTGAAGCCTGGATTTGAATACTGGCATTCTTTTTCTAAAGCCTGTGTTCTTTGGGGCCAAATTATGTATACCCTTAAATGCCAAATTAAAAGTGGTTAACTTATTTTTGCTACCAATAGAGAAGTATCAAAAAGTGATTGAAGAAGAAAAATGACTAATGCATCTACATATTTAAGAAAGATGATTTTAGAATCAGTTTGAAAAGTGGAATGGAGGAAGACACTGAAGGAGACTGGAAAAAGTGGAATTTTTGACTTCTGTATTGAGGACAGGAGAGCTTGATCTAGGGCAAGGTTTTACTCACCCTGATCAGTTCTAACTCCACACCCATTATTCCCCTTATGAACTTTGTCACAGGAACTCCTAAGAAAGCAGTCTCTCTATTCATCTCTTATCCCAGGAATCCCCTCCAGTTGCTACCAACTAAAGACACTTGCTCTGCACTATTTTTGTGGACCTGCCACATTTGAAACTATGCTTGTTTATGGCAACTTGCACTGTTTCTTAATATCTTAGACTTTATTCTCCTAAAATACAGATTTGATTTTCTAGTCATAGCTCATCCCTTTCCACTTTTGCACCAGCTTTACATCCCAGGAATCCTAAGATGAGTCTGAGCACTGATCCCTGAACTTGCCAGGACACTTGAGGTGAATGGGATGTTTCAACAAGAAGCTAAATTCTTTGCCTCAAAGATCTCACTGAGCCTCAGAGTAGATTTTTCCCCACCTTCTGTAAGTCACAAACTCTATGGGTTTTACCTCTGCAACACAAACTGCAGGCTGAGGGACAAATTTCCATACCACCAGGCCCTAACTAGGCATATAATGGTCCTATGCTATGCCTACTTTAAACCTCTCCTATAAATTTTCCATGGGATTTGCTTCTGTAGAAAATTTGCAATCTTTCAGGGAATGGGAGTATTTACAATATATTAGCTATTCTGCTTGTGCACATTCATACGTATGACACTACATGTGCAAATGTGTATGTTGTGACTAAAGGTCTCATTCTGGCTAGTAGTCATCACAGGGAGAACACAGCATATTAATTCATTATGATTTTTTAATCATATGCATTCTTAATATGAATTATTTGTTTAATTAAAAAATTTTGCCTTAATAAGAGGTGTTAGCATATGCAAGCATCTGTTAAGCCTGGCTTCCTGATGTGAAATACAAGATTTCTGAAATTTAAATATGTGCACAGATATATGAATACACATTCAATGCCTGTAGTCAGCATAGCTCTCATCTAATAAAATGGTCTTGTGGATAAAAGCATAAGAAGAATCAAATTCATGACAAGATAAACCCTTGTTCTGTGTACATTTGTAAGTGTTATCTTTAGCTTCTATCACAACTAATTACTCTGGTTACAGAAATGGAGCTTGTTAGTTTATGAAAGAAAGAGTTTGTAAAACTAGGTAAGAAAACTCAGTGGGGAAGTGGAAGGGCCTCTACACACAAGCTGAGACTCATAACTTGATTCATTTGGCTCAGGATTTGTGATGCCTCTTCCATGGAACATGCCAGGAAAAAATCAATCAGAGTATAGAAAATATGTAAATAGAAAGTTATATTTGAGGAAAGTTGGGGTAAAATCAACTTAGTGTCCATAATTAGGAGTTTCAGTTTAGTTTGAAAGGTAAGTGGGAGTCAGGGTAGGAGTCAAAATGGATGAATTCATTGCAGTATATAAATTAGCTTTAGCTATAGTCCAATCTCAGAGTGTTTAGAAGTGAAACCAAGTCTATGATGGCAAGAATCAAAAAGAAATACATAGGTACAAAAAATATCTGAGGGAGAAAATGTTAAAATAAATGACTATGTTTCAATCCTTTGGACCTGTGTATACTTTAACATCATTAATAATGGAAGAGATTTTTAGAGACGAGGTGTTGTGATTGGGAGTGAGGAACTAACAATTTTACAAGTAATATATATTGATGTGCAACTAAAATATTTTTAAAGAGTGATAAATAAATAAATAAATAAATAAAAGGCCAAGTCTTCAACAGTAGAAATTACTTAGAAAATCTGGATATTATTGGCTGACCAGCAGATGGACCAGATGCTGCAAATTTAGATATCTGCCATGTGGCTTTTCCAGTTTTATTGTTAAAATTGGCTCTTTTCAAGATTTCTGTGTATGTGTATGGGTGTGTGTGTATGTGTGTATGTATGCACCTGCATGCCTGCCTTCTCACTCTCTTTGTCTGTTTTGTGATGCTGAGCATCAGCATTGAAAACAGGAAGCATCAGGGTGAGTGTTAAATGAAAAGTGTAAAAATAGAAGTAGCAGACTCAATGATGTGGTGAGATCTATAAGACTATGGGATTAATGGAAGAGAGAAAAAGCTCTTTTCCACTATTTGCTTAAAAAGATATGGGAGTAAGGCATAACCATTTGTCACATCATTAAGACAAAAAAATCAATCTTCGAAAAATTAATAGGCTCCAGGAACCACTCCTTGTCACCCTGCCCCAACTCAAAACTCCTTGTGGTATGATAGATTATTAGAGCTCAGCCTAAAGGAGGAGTAGGTTCGATTTGGGGGATGGGAACATCACCATCTACTAATCAGGACAATCTCAAGGAGCAAGTAGAAGAGGACAAGAGTAAATGTGTAAATGACGTAAAGTTCTCAGAGGCTTACAAAAATATCTGAATGTCTGTAGGGGAATATATAATTCAAATGAAATGCTAGTTTGTGCTACCAAGGTTATAGCATAAATGCATTCATTTTATATGTCAGACTAAAGGAACAAATAAGAGGAAGAAGAATCTTGGAAGAGGATAAAGAGAAGCTCAATATCTGACAATCTTGATATTCCATAGTCTTTAAAAAATACATTGTGAGTTCATGAGGACAATTTTAACCTTATTCAGAACAGAATAGAAACATTAGCTATAGAAAAAGGAGTTGTGCCTTTACTGAAAGACCGATCTAAGAGCTAATTATCCAAGTCATTTTTCTTTAGTTTTGGGCTGCTTTCTCATCCTAATTTTATATCAAAGTCATTCTTGACAATGAATAAATCTAATTTTTCTCTGTTTTCCATTCTGGACATTTGGTGATGATTCTTCATTTACAGTGCTCTCTGTTCTTTTATTCAGAACCTACTTTCTGCTTCCTGTTTGACTTTTTTTAAGACATTGATTTGTGTTTCCTTTAGCACTGGTTTTTATTTTCACTTTGATACTTTTTATTTGATAAATAATAATCCTGTGAAATGATTTCCTAAGTGAAAGCTTGGCAGTCTCTGGGTGAATCAGCTTTCAGATGGCTCCTGGGCACTAGAAGTCCTTTTCTGTATCTACCTGCAGATTACTTCGCAGGCTTAAGCCCTTTCCCTTTTTGGAAACTTCCAAGCTCAGTTCTGAAGCATCACGTCAAATCTCCTCAGCTACTCTTCAACAACTCTACCCCTCTTTTTCCTTTACAGAAATCCTCCTGCTCTCTGTTTTTCTTTTTTTCTTCCCCCTGAGGCATCCTTACTTTTATTTCTTCTCAAACTCAATTATCCTTTAGTTCTTTCATGATAGTCTTAAAGGCTTATAAAACCCAGGTCTGAATCATTAGTAATTGTAAATGACTTTGACTTTCTTTGACAGTTTCAGAATTAAACTTCAGAGAGAGGAAAAGCATTCTCATTTTATTCTCCTTATACGACAAATAAAGCTTTCCATATTATGAATCTTTCAATCCAAATATGATAATCCTTCCACATATTAAATTAAAAAGATGTATTTAAGTAACTTATTTATGTGGCTAAAGACATCTTGCTTATCACTTTCCACAACAGACAGTAGAAAACCTTTTTTGTAGTGTGAAGTGGGCCTGTGGCACAGTTCTGTTCCCAAGGGGGAAGAAAGTCATCTAATTGTGCTGGTGGTGGGTTAGGGGTTTCTGGTATGTCTTTTTCTTTCCTTATAGAATGTTTAATGAGGTTGAACGTGGATGTGATAGCTGGAGATGCAGCGCCCTGTCTGTGACTACAAGGCAACAAGTATATACATGAAAAGCCATACACTGAGGGTGGCGAAGCAAAAGGATGGAAAGATCCTGGGTCATCAATGATCTCTGAGCAGGTGAACTGCAGCTAGCAACTGACTACCTTCTGGGCTTCTTCCTGTGTGAGAAAAATTTGTTTGATCCATTGTTTGTCTGGTTTTCTGTTACTTTCAGTCAAAGCTATTCCTAATACACTGTGTTCAAAGTCCTTCAACTGCTAAAGCTTCATTTGCTTGCATGCCTCGGAGTCATTACTGCAGCAAAGCCAAGTCTGTTCCTCACAGATGAAGACTCTTTCCCAATCTGTGTCCCTGAATCTCAACATCCCTTAGGCTAAAAACCTTGTTTAACTTCAGGTGCATCTCTGGTGCAGACACAAATCTACAGGATCAAAAAGAGGTATTGAACATTGATAGGACACTAACTTTTCCCTTGTCCCACGGAAGTCACTTAAATAAAAACCATTTTCTACCGATGGCTAAAATCAATCAGGCAAATTGGCTCCTTTTGTCTCATCATCAGTGCAGGATACATATTCAGAGGCATCTGAATCCCTACTTTGTTAAGGTTGGGGTGTCTAGTATGTTTATTACATATCTATACAGCTTACTTTATTAGCAGTATTTGTGGTGGCAGTATGTTATTCAAAAAACCCCAAGTAGTGACTTAGACAAGCCCACCTCTTTTGTTAGCAGGAGTTGAACTAGTCATAGATCTGTCTGTATTTTAATTAACTATGTTCCTTTCTCAGATATTAATCCTGGCTTTTAAGTTACCATCACAGAACTTGTCATTTCTTTTCCTTCTACCATTACCTGTTTTATACTCTGTTTTTTATTATTATACACACACATGTGAGGTACAAAGTTGATTTTCAATAATTGTGTACAATGTGTGGTGGTTAGATCAGTATAGTTAGCTTATTCATCATTACAATACACAATCATTCTTTGTATCCATTGACCAGTTCCTCATTAGCCCCCTCCCTCTCCCCTTCTCTCCCCTTTTCCACCTCTAGTTTTCCAAAAGTTCAGCATATTGCTGTGATTGTTGTTTTTTTCTTTCTTTCTTTCTGTCTCTCTTTATTGTTCATTTGTTGATTTATGGATTCAGCTCCCAGTTATGAGTGAGAACATGCAGTATTTCTCTTTCTATACCTGGGCTGTTTCACTTAGAATAATTTTCTCCAGGCTCATCTATGTTGCTGCAAATGGTAGAATTTCATTCTTTCTTATGGCTGAGTAGTATTCCAGTATATGTAGCACAATTTCCTTATCAAGTCATCCATTGATGGACATTTAGGTTGGTTCTATCAACTGGCTATTGTAAATAGAGCTGCAATAAAGATGGGAGTGCAGGAATCCCTTTGACCTGATGTTTTCCAATCCTCTGGATATATCCCCAGGAGTGGGTTTGCTGCATCATATGGAATTTCAGTCTGTATTTGTTTAAGGAACCTCCATGCTGGCTGTACTCCATAATGGCTGTACTAATTTAGAGTCCCACCAACAGTGCAGGAAGGTTCCTCTCGCTCCACATCCTTGTCAGCATTTGTTATTTTCTTTTTTATAATAGCCAGTCTCATTGGGGTGACGTGATATCTCAAAGTGGTTTTGATTTGCATTTCCCTGATAATTAGTGATGTTGAGCATTTTTTCATATACTTGTTGGCCATTTGTATGTCTTCCTTTGAGGAATGTCTGTTCAGCTTCTTTGCCCATTTTTTAACTGGATTATTTGTTTTCTTGCTGTAAAGTTGTCTGAACTCCTTATATATTCTGGATATTAATCTCTTGTCAGATGCATATTTTGTGAATATTTTCTCTCATTCTGTAGGATGTGTTTTCACTCTATTGAGGTTCCTTTGCTGTGCAGAAGCTTTTTTAGTTTGATATAATCTCATTTTTTTTTTCTTTTCTTGCCTTTGCTTTTGGGGTGTTATTCATTATATACTCTTAAATATTCAGAATATTGGTAAAAACTTCTCTTACAGATTATCATACCTTTCTCATTCTAACATTTCTTTTTCCACTTTGATCCACTTCATAGAGTCTCCCAAAGTTTTTCTCTTCATTCGAAGCTTGTTGCCAACTTTGATGTCCTCATCTTGACAATATTCCTTCCTAATGTACAAGACCACCTATTAAGGAAAATGTGCCAGACATAATATATATTACATATATTATAGTTTGAATTCTTCATTTTTTTTTTCCTTTTTGTCTTTTTTCTTTTTTCGTGACCGGTAATGGGATTGCAACTGGTAACGGGATCACAACCCTCGGTGTCGCGCCCATACCGCGACTGGCAACAGGATCGCAACCCTCGGTGTTGCGCCCGCACTGCGCTCAGCCAGTGAGCGGACCAGTCTCTATATGGGATCCGAACCCTCGGCGGGTGCGCTGCCACGCTCCCAAGCGCTGCACTCTACCGAGTGCGCCACCGGGCTGGCCCTGAATTCTTCATTTTAGACATAGTATGGCTGAAATCATTAACAATGAATATGGTTTTACATATTTTTAGAATATCTCAACATCCAGTTTATACAAATCTGACTTTCATATCCCTAAAACTATTTCTCATACTGGTTTGACAAAGGGAAAATTTGTGTTTCACTAGAGCATAATTAAATTCCTGCCTTTACAGTTATTTTTTACAAAGGTGAAAACTTTAAACTCCATGTATTTAAATTATTCAATAATTTTGAAACAATTCAAGCAATTTTTAATTGTATATTTTAAAAAAAACCTGCTGTTTCCCATAGCCAGAGAATGCATTGTAGCAAATGAATCACTAGAAGGCTTGAGCTACTGTCTGGGATGGTAGAAAGAGCATTGGCTTTAGAAACTAACAAAGCTGGCCTTAAATATTACCTGTGCCACACTCTGCCACTGTTACCTGGGGTATATCACTTTACATTTCTGAACCTCAGTAGCCTTACTTAAGAAAAGAACTGTGATTTTTTAAATCCTTCAAGTCAACCTTCCTTCATCGCAGAGTAATTTTAACACACCTCCCCCCAGGACCTATGACTTCGGTTATTTGAGATTTAGAAAAATGCATTGACTATTCTGTTGTAGAACTTAGCTTGTTGAATAAATGCCTACAATAGAGGGTTTGATATCTCCTAATATTTTCATACAGGTTATTCCTGCTTGATCTGTGGTATTCAGGTTTAAAAATAAAATAAATATCTATGATTTCTCTCTACATATATTTTGGAATGATCATTCACAAGGCATTTGGTGGAATATCTCACACTGAGCATTACCTGCTTACCTTAGATATATAGGGAAAACCACTAAGTACGTGTTAGATTTCTGTGGTGTCAGCACAGTGGGCTTGTATGTAAGGTATGGTGGACCCCCTGGCGATAGGATCCAGTGGGCACGAAGAGGAAATTGGGGCCAGGAGAGAGGCTGCAGCACAGAGCTCTGGTCCCTGCCTCACATTCCCTTCCTCGGCTCTGATTTTAGCTGTAAGTATGCTATACGGTTTCTTTAAGCTCCAATTCACCTCGTGCTGACCCATCCAAAGCTGGCCATATGTCTTTCTATTTTGTGTTTGGAGCCTTCTCTGGCACCACAAGAACCTACTTAATCCACCCTGCCATCTGTTAGGTGAGCCATTCTGAATGACATTGTATTTTATGCTTCTCAGAAGGTTTCAGAGGTCAAGCCAACTTGTCTCACAGTAATAACCTCAGTACACAACCTTTGTTAGGCTTTTTGACCCTGCTGTGTCTCAGTCCACCCCCTTCTTTTCTCCTGCTTCATGAGAACATCTATCAAATAAACGACCTGCACCTAAGTCCTTATCCAACACTCTGCTTCCAGGGAAATCCAACCAAACACAAGTGTGTTTCGTAAGAGGCTGCCCTTGTGGTTATTCAAGTGGTCCCATGGACAATGCTCAGAAGGCATAGTGAGCTGAGGTACGAGGAAGACATATGGGGGTATGAAAAGGACATCTACTTTTGTAGAGAGGTTCACGCACAAAGGCAAGAGGGTAATACCTTTTCTGTTCTGGGTAGCAGGCCCATTCATAGTGGGATCCTAGCTGACAACTGAGAAAACAAGATTCTTGGCAAGTGTAAGATGTTGTGGATGGAGCCAGATGGTCAAATGCCAGTCCACCCGTAAAAGGGCCTAAGCTTGCTGGAGAGAGGGCCTCAGTCAGAAACCCAAATGCAGCACTGGTTCAGCACATCAAGATAAAGTGAGGAATGACGTGATCAGACACAGGAATCCCCAACAATGAGTTTCACAGAACACAAAATACTAAGCCTATGAGACAAGATAATTCCAAATATTTTAGGCTACTTGTCCAAGGTCATATGACCCCTTTATTCCTGTTTTCCAAATAAAAAGCACTGGTCACTTCACTTTTCCGTCTGAGAAAAGTAAGAGCTTATGAAAATAGATCAGAATTTCTCTACTGTTTAAAATTTTATTTTGTTTTGTTAATGTAGTGGAGGTACTTGGAAGTTAGAGAAAGTAATGAAGGGGGAGGGATTGATCCAATATCCTACTCATCTTGAAAGATGAGTCATTTCTATGGAAACTTTAGCGTTCTTCTGGCTCAATAAGTTTTTGTAGAGATAAGACTCTTGTTGTATTTGGCTTCTATTCTCCATAGTGTCTCCTTGGTAAAAAGTTTCAAAACTTAATTAACTTCCATAATGACCAGCCTATTGATAAGATATAACGGATAATTCATAGAGGTTGCTTATCTTTCCCAGATTTCTAAAGCAGTCAGGGTAGAACAAAGAAAACAGGTGTTACTTTTAGGGTGTAGATACAACACGAGACAAGTAACTAGGTAAATAACAGAGATGGTTTAACTTTTTTTTTTTCTGGAAAATGAAGTTGTCACCTGGCACATCTTGGGTTATTATATTAGGCTCCATGTGAGAATTTTGCCATAGGAGCTGATTGAAGTCTTGGGAATCATGAGATCTGCGTTCATATCTCAGCTTTATCACTTGATGAGCATTTTACTTTGGGTAGGTCACCTGATCTTTCTGTTTCCCTTTCTGCTAAATGAGTGATTAGCTTGAAATTATCTCCAAGGCCACCACAAGAGCTAACAATTTTATTCTAGTTCACGAACAGCTCAATTTTTCATAAAATATTCTGGAATTGACAGTACATGAATAATCAGGTTCTTAAGTGAACAAAATGAGTCATTTTTGGATATTTACACTAAACATTTAACAATCATTTTATTCCTCTCAAAATGCATATTTATTTTTAGTTTAGGCATTGAGGTGTAGATTTAAGTGTTGCTGGCATGAAAGGTCTGGCCATTTTTGTAAAAGAATGATACTTTGGGGGGATTAAAAATTCCAAGATGCAAAAAAGCCTGGGAAATGTAAATTATATTTTAGTGAACCAACTGATTTTGCAATTGTCAAATGCATTTATATTCACATTCACAATAGGTTTCATTAGAGATTCTTTGCATATTTTTACCATATGATTAAGACCTTTATAATGTTTGAAGGCATCTCTCCTGAAGGAACAAATGTAATGGAAGCAGATGTAGAAATCAAATAAGATAATACATGTGATTTTTAAAAATCATAAAGTACCATGTAAATATAAAGTACTAGTAAAATTAAACGTGATGTAGTTACTAAAGTGCGTAAACTCTTTCCAAATAATTTTTAAAAAGTCAAAGTGACCAATTTGACACTATATACTTATTTTTATTATTTTTATATTTTTAGTAGTCTCAACTTAGAATTCCATGCTTCACAGCTGCTGATTTAACTAACATGTTTATCTGAGCTAAGGAGTGGTAAAGCTGACCAATTCCTGTGGTGCAAGGATTTGCAAATTTTCTAGGCAACTTTTTGAAGTGTGAGCCCTCTATGTTGGATAATAAAATCCCTGAGCTAGCAAGAGTGTAACAGGGTAGAAGTGGAGATGTACTGTAAAGGTAATGAAATGGAAATTTGGAAGAACTACATTAGAGTACAAAAGGGACAACACTGTCAATGACAAAGATTCTGTCTGCTGAAGAAAAGGCCCTTTTGAGCAATGTTGAGAGAGAGGGTGGCTGAGTCAGGGCGAGAACCTGCAATCTATACATTTATTAGCTTGTCCCAAAAGGCTTGCCCATAGCAATACCCTGTTTACTCCAGCTGAATCTGCAGAGGAGCTCATAAAGTCTCCTTAGTCTGCGCCAGGTACCTCCTTCATGAAGACCTAAGTCTTGAGAGTGTGGAGAAGAAAAATCAGCATCCTGGTATTGAGTAGGTTTTTTATTGTTCTATAGTGATGAGGGTAAAAATAACAGGAGTACAACTAATCATTACTTAGGATGAGTACATGTTAATTTCAATACTCAATAAATCAGTGAAACTACGGCTCATAAATATTGTCTTAAAATATGCATAACTTATATAGGGAAAATAAAATAAGTAAAATACAATAATGAACTCAGAATAAGGATTACATTTTATAGGCGAACATTTTATTTCACAGATTGTTATTTTAAATTCCTCTTCTAGTTACTTGCATAGAAAAACTATTTGACTTTCATCTCTCTATAATCAAGCTGCCTGTTGTCACCCTTTCTGGCTCATATTCCAGGCTTAACTGAAGCTAGAATTGGTATGAGGGCTGCAGCCTATCTACTGTTTGCATGGCTGAGGAGTCAGGATCTGGGTCATGATGAAATGTAAGCTGTCCTTGGAAAACCGCATTATTCTCTCCACAATTCTGGTGGTACAGTAATGTGCTTCATGTCAGCCTAGTCTGGTGCAGAGGTTAGAAGTAGATTGAATGAGGCAATAGAAAAGTCAGCATTAGAATACAGATTCCCTGGAGCCACACTCAATTGCTTGGTTCACTGAGCCATGTTGTTTTGAGGTAGTTTTGAATCTGTCCCAGTGTCTTGCAGGTATTTGGTTGTTATCTGTCAACCAAGCCTATAAAGATGGTTTAACCTTATATACCTTCTGAATTTTCAATTTTTTTAAACAGATAATTTTTGACAATGTAATAAGCATCTACTCAATATATACTTAGCAATCCACTATAAAAATAAATCTCATGATAAAGAGAACAAAAGGATGGGTAAGATATTCCATGTTCATGACTTAAAAGTTTATATTCTGATTTTGCTTGACAATTGTCTGTTTTTTTTTTTTTTTTTTTGCCCATGCAGATTTTTTGTGCATTTATAGTGGGGGGCAGGGATTTTTTTGTTGATTTACTAGGTTTTTTTTTTT